>NW_021253616.1:0-750 GCF_002162155.2 Triticum dicoccoides
TTTCCTTTTGCGCATGCAACATGAGCTTGTAACTCTCCTCCTTCTTGTTCTCCCTAACAAAAAATGCCCGTCCATGTGGATGATATTTTGGTAGCCCCGGCATCACGGGCGGCACGTGCCTTCTCCCATTTGTTTCCCATGATTTGGAGGTTGTCCTTTGGCATGGTGACTTTTCCATTCGCCATGACAAGATCGTCCTCTTCATCGTTCAATCCAATTTATTGGTTCGAGCTTGAGCCATCATTTCACTTCTTGCCGGACTTGAGGTCGGCCACAAGCTGGTCCCACTTTGGCTTTCCATTCAGTATGACCCAGCAGTGGTTCAAAGAAAATGGCTTCTTCTCCACCTCGTGACATAGTGGCTGCAACCACCGTCTAGCAAACAACATATGTATGAGCACAAGAAGCATATGCAATGGACGGGTAGATGAAACGATCTTGAGAATGTCAGACCTCTTGCCTTTGGCGTCTTGGTATTCTACTCTTCCTTCTCGGATTGGGATCCGATGTTGTCCCAACTTCAAATGCAGTGGTGGCCTCCAATTCATACTCCATTTTGGTCGGATCTTCATTCTCATTGATCATGTTCGACAAGAGCACCCCCTACATGATTATGGTTTGCAAACAATCATCATGAGCAAAATGAACTCGTGGTATATGCTAAAATCTGATCGGACAAGACTAAAGAAAACGCATCGACTCTTGTTTGATCATTTTGCAAAACATGTTGAGGGCAGCCCAGGCACTGCC
>NW_021253617.1:0-541 GCF_002162155.2 Triticum dicoccoides
TAAATGAACATATATATAAGGTAATGCAATTATGGGCAAAAAGTGCTGCATTTTATTCGAGAAGATATGCTATGAGTGCGGAATGATACAAATAGTGCGGAAAGCAAGGGATTGGACGAATTAAAGGCGTCTCCCTCCAGGGGTAGGCCGCGGAATGGTGTATTTAACAAATTTAATGCTCGTAATGGAGACCACCTGAGTGTTCGTCGCAGCCTTTGTCCCTCCCTGGCTGTTGCATCATGAGTTCGGCAGGTCCGCCGCCGGACAGAGTTCAGTATAAAAAAGAGAGAAATAAAAGATAAAAAGAGCGACACACTTGGGAGCCCCTGGTGTGGTCGAACCGCACTCTGGGTCTGTTGTGGTTGTGCCTCTCCCCCTATGCCCATGGTATCTCCAGGGCGTAATTATGTACACGGAGAGTTTGTCTTACAATTGTGCGAGGGCTGGGGTTGAGGCCGCATTGCTACGCGTGCTCGGAACATGCCAGGTGGTCTTGGTTGATGTTGCTCCGGGCGCGTTTGGCCGTGTCCGGTCGTTTAAC
>NW_021253618.1:0-1998 GCF_002162155.2 Triticum dicoccoides
GGTGTGCAATGCTTCTCGATACAAGAAGGCCGGGAAGAAATGTCCCCAGAAAGTTGTATGGTACTTACCGATCACTCCCCGTCTCCAGAGGTATTTTGTATATCCCAAGGAAGCAAAGCTAATGCGCTGGCACGCGGAGAGGAAGAAGCCCGACGATGGAGATGATCCGAAACTGAGACACGTGAAGGATGGAAGCCAGTGGAGAGCGTTGAACAGATTCTATCGGTATATTGAATGTGATGCAAGGAACATCATGCTTGGTGCGTGTACCGATGGCATGAATCCATTTGGCAACCAGAACACCAACCATAGCACTTCGCCCGTGTTTGTATGGATGTGCAACCTCCCCTCTGGTTGTGCATGAAATCGAAGTACATTCACATGAGCATGCTTATTCAAGGGCCGAAACAACCAGGAAATAATATTAATTTGTATCTGTGGCTACTTCAAGAGGAGTTAGACACATTATGGAAAACATCGGCCAAGACATGGGACGCCAGCAAAGGTGAGTATTTCAACATGAGAGCCGCGCTGATCACGACAGTGCAGGACTATCTCGGTTACGAATATGTGGCAGGCCAGGTGTGCCATGGATATTGCGGATGGACGCGGTGCATGGATGATACGATGTCTCAGCAGCTAACGTCAAGCAAAGATGGCGGGTCTGGGAAAATCGTGTACATGGGGCATCCAAGATGGCTTGAACAGGACGACCCGTGGAGAAATCGTGGAGATCTATTCAATGGTCACGCTGAGCATCGAGGACCCCCATGTAAGCGGAGCGGTGCCAAAATCGATGAGATGTTGAAAAACTGGAAGGAGTGCCACGCGCCGAGAAAGACGATGAGAAAGGCGCCTGAGCCGCTGCTGAAGGTATGGAAGACGAGGTCTGTGTTCTGGGACTTGGAGTACTGGCACAAACTCGATACACCTCATTGCCTTGATCAAATGCATATCTGTAAGAATGTCCTTGAGAGCTTGCTCGCAACACTGATGAACATGTCGGATAAGACCAAGGATGGGCCGAAGGCAAGAAAAGACCTGCAAGATTTGAAAATCAGGGAAGATCTGCACATGCCGCCCCATAAAATGTCAGACGAGACAGAGACAGAGACAGAGGCACGGGAGAAGAAGGGCAAGAAAATAAAGAAGGAGGATTATTGCCCCCCTTCTTGCTTCACCTTAAGTCAGGCTGAGATCAATGCCTTCTTTAAGTGACTTACCAGAGTCAAAGTTAGTTCCGGTTACTATGGCAAGATAAGCAGATATCTAGACACGGACAAGAAAAGGTTCAGCGGGATGAAGTCTCATGACTGTCATGTGATGATGACGCATATACTACCTGTTGCCCTTAGAGGGATAATGGACAAGCACGTCCGTGACACACTTATTGGTCTTTGCAACTTTTTCGACGTCATCTCTCGAAAGTCAATCAGTGTGAAGCGGCTCCAAAGGCTACAGGAAGAGATCGTTGTGATACTGAATGAGCTTGAGATGTACTTCCCGCCCGCGTTCTTTGACGTGATGGTGCATCTGTGTGTCCATATTGTGGATGACATAATAGACCTGGGGCCGTCATTCCTGCACAACATGATGCCGTTTGAGAGGATGAATGGGATTATCAAAGGATTCGTTCATAACATGTCTCGTCCGGATGGAAGCATCGTCCAGGACTATTTGCCACAAGAGTGCATCTCTTTCTGTGAGAATTTTCTATATGGCGCAGACCAGCCGCCTGGTGTTAGTGTTGGTTTGCCCGTTAACAAGCACGATGGGAGGCTCGAAGGAGATGGTCACTGCAATGGTCGGAGGGAACTGCACATGGCATACTCAGATCGACGCAGCGACTTTGATAGAGCAAACTTGGTAGTGCTACAACACCTAGACGAGGTAGATCCTTTCGTGGCACTGCACAAAGAAATTATTGCAAAGAAGTATCGTGACCGGGGGGTATGCAGGACGGACGCCGAAGTTACTAGAGAGCACAACTCCACTTTC
>NW_021253619.1:0-562 GCF_002162155.2 Triticum dicoccoides
ATCCATCTGCATGGAGTTTCTTCATGCGTATACACCAATAGACATGGTTCGCATGTCTCAAACTTTTCAAAAACGAGTGAGTCCAAAGATCCATCAACATGGAGCTTCTTCATGCGTTTTATACCATTATGACTTACATGGCAGTGCCACAAGTAAGTGGTACTATCATTACTATCTTATATCTTTTGGCATGAAAATGTGTATCACTACGATCGAGATTCAATAAACCATTCCTATTAGGTGCAAGTCCACTGAAGGTATTATTCAAATAAAATAGAGTAACCATTATTCTCCTTAAATGAATAACCGTATTGCAATAGACATAATCCAATCATGTCTATGCTCAACGCAAACACCAAATGACAATTATTCAGGTTTAATACTAATCTTGATGGTAGAGGGAGCGTGTGATGTCTGATCACATCAAACTTGGAAACACTTCCAACACATATCGTCAGCTCACCTTTAGCTAGTCTCCGTTTATTCCGTAGCTTTTATTTCGAGTTACTAACACTTAGCAACCGAACCGGTATCTAATACCCTGGTGTTACTAGGAGTACTA
>NW_021253620.1:0-639 GCF_002162155.2 Triticum dicoccoides
TGCTATGTAATTGGATGCAACAACTGAAAAGGTCAAGAATTATATTGGCGTACTGTCCAGTACAAAAATAATTCTTCTTCCTTTAAACAAAACAGAAGTATAAATATCCATATGGAACGAACCAGTTACAATGATTCAACTTTTAAGGAATCATGTTGAAAGAACAACATTCCGTGTCATAAATATCGTACATAGAGATTTGTCATGTATATCCGGACGTCATTTTATTGTAGGATTCATATTCCGCAGTAGAGGCAATTTGTTTGTCAGTTCTCAAGATCTGGTAATGTGACTCTGGTCTTGAACAAATTCATTATTGGATATGATGACCATGACAAGAAGATCCTACCATATGAAAGCGCATGAAATGTCATCCATTCACTCTATCGATCAATTATTTGCATATCCCACTCTCTACCTTATGGGTTGTTGCTGCAATTTGACCATTTGATGGGGGCTCTATAGTTCGTTAGGTCCTCCAACACCTGAGGCGATGTCGTCGCGTGGGCATCAATGGAGATACTCGATTGTGGCAGAGAGGGTTGTGACTAGGGGCTGAGGCTAGGTCATGCCTTTTTCTGGATTTCTTAGTTTCTTCCGGAGTTCTTGGACCAGTATTTGATGGCTATATGCGGGGAT
>NW_021253621.1:0-1472 GCF_002162155.2 Triticum dicoccoides
TTTGCGGTACGCCAGACCCCTCCCGATGAACAGGATCCCGTTTCGAACGTGGCCAGTCGAACACAAGGGCGTTTCCTCCGTTCTGCGATATGCCAGGCCTCGTTTCCATCGCCTGTTCCGTCCAAGCCGGCTGTCTCCCACGCGTTCTGTTCCCTCCCGATGAACACGACGCATTTCGTTGCCTCCCGATGAACACGACGCATTCCGATGCCTCCCCATGAACACGACGACGACCCAGTCTCTCCGTTTCGACCCAGCCATGTAAATGAGCCCTGGCCGTACATATGCATGAGTAGGCGTTCGAGACCCCTCCCGTATGTACATACGTGGTCGTATTTTCTTTCTTGCACACTAGACACTGTACGTATGTGTACATGCTACGTGCACGCCTCTACTACGGCACGTGCGTGCCTCTACATCGACCAGTATGTACATACACATTCGCGACCAGAATGACAACGCTACGTACGCTTCGACCAGGTGGGTCCCGACTGTCAGGATCTTCCTTGCGTGCGAAGATGTAGCTGGTGGGTCCCAGCAGTCAGGGGGGCGAATGGTTTTTGTTGGCCGGACGCACTTCCTTGCGTGCGAAGGTGTAGCTGGTGGGTCCCAGCAGTCAGGGGGGAAACATTTTTTTTGCAAAATACGGTGGCCCGTCTGGTGGGTCCCTGCTGTCGGGTGGAGGAATAATTATTTTGCACGTAATAAGGAGGCACTTCCTTGCGGCCGCCGTGGACCCAGCTGCCATCCTCTCCATGTACAGTACTCTTCCGATGGAAGTCGTTCCTTGACCACGTTGACCACTCCGCGCGGAGAGCACCAGGGCGGTGGATGACGGCAAGGCCTACGTAGGGGACGACGCGGAGCTGGGGAAGACGTGCTAGTGGAAGCCCGCGCGGAGAGGAGTACGAGGGTTCATTGGTTCGGCTGCGGTGTGAGGCTGCCTTCGCCGTAGGGCCTGGCCAGCAGTGGGAATAGTAGGAGGCGGTGAGGCCTCCGCGGCAGCACAACCGGCCATGGGAGGCAGGAGCATGCGGCTCGACCGGCGCTGCTTTGGGCGGCTGGAGCAATAAGACCAGAGGTTGAAGAAGCACTACAGCCGTTGGATGGACATCGTACGGTCACTTGAGCTAGAATCGTTCATATTGACTAAGTTGACAAAGCCCTCTGTCCCCGTCAACTTAGTAGGCCCACAAGTTAGCCTCCCACCAAGGTGGGTCCCAGCTAGCAGGGGGAGTATTCATTTTTTGTGCATAATATAGGAGGAACTTCAGGTGGGTCCAAGCTGACAACGGGGGGAATGTTTTTGTCGCAAAATATGGTGGCCCGTCCGGTGGGTCCTAGCAGTCAGGGGGAGATGTTTTTTTTGCGAAATAGTGGTGGCCCGTCCGGTGGGTCCCTGCTGTCAGGTGGAGGAATAATTATTTTCCGTGTAATAAGGAGGCACTTTCTTGCGGCTGCTGTGGACCCAG
>NW_021253622.1:0-442 GCF_002162155.2 Triticum dicoccoides
AAAATAAGATACATAAAGGATAAGCATCACATGCAATCAAAATATGTGACATGATATGGCCATCATCATCTTGTGCCTTTGATCTCCATCTACAAAACACTGTCATGATCTCTATCGTCACCAGCATGACACCATGATCTCCATCATCTTGATCTCTACCAACGTGTCATCACATGGTCGTCTCACCAACTATTGCTTTTTCAACTATTGCTATCGCATAGCGATAAAGTAAAGCAATTATATGGCGCTTGCATCTTATGCAATGAAGAGACAACCATAAGGCTCCTGCCAGTTCCCGATAACTTTAACAAAACATGATCATCTCATACAACAATTTATATCTCATCATGTTTTGACCATATCACATCACAACATGCCCTACAAAAACAAGTTAGACGTCCTCTACTTTGTTGTTACAAGTTTTACGTGGCTGCTACGGGCT
>NW_021253623.1:0-1477 GCF_002162155.2 Triticum dicoccoides
CCCCCCCCCCCCACTCTTGCCAATCCGAATTGGACAAGGGGTGGGGGCGCGACCCCCCTTTTCTTCTCCCTCTCCACCTCTTTCCCCTTTTCCCCTCTTCGTAAGAAGGAAAAGAGGGGGGTGCGAATCCTACTAGGAGTGGAGTCCTAGTAGGACTCCCCCCTCCATGGCGCGCCCCTGGTGGCCGGCCTCCTCCCCCTCCTCCTTTATATACGGGGGCAGGGGGCACCCCAAAGGCACAACCGTTATTCTCTTAGCAGTGTGTGGTGCCCCCTCCATCGTTTACTCCTCCGATAGTATCATCGTAGTGCTTAGGCGAAGCACTGCGCGGATCACATCACCAACACCATCATCACGCCGTCGTGCTGACGGAACTCATCGACTCCATCGACACTCTGCTGGATCAAGAGTTCGAGGGACGTCATCGAGCTGAACGTGTGCATAACTCGGAGGTGTCGTACGTTCGGTACTTGATTGGTTGACTCGAGAAGACGTTTGATTACATCAACCGCGTTAAGTTAACGCTTCCGCTTTCGGTCTTCGAGGGTACGTGGACACACTCTCCCCCTCTCGTTGCTATGCATCTGCTAGATAGATCTTGCGTGAGCGTAGGAATTTTTTTGAAATTGCATGCTACGTTTCCCAACAGGGGCACCCCCGCGGCGCGATTCCGCCAGCAGATTTGCCGGAATCGCCGGTGGCGGACGGGCGGAACCAATGGCGGGCGGCGGCGGAAGGAGGAGGAGAAAGGGCGCGGGCTGAAATGTCCCTCCCATAAACCGCTTTCCTGGGATACGGGGCACCATAGGGGCGAGGCGGAAACTTGTGTATTCGCGGGTTGCGGACGAGATTTTGCCGCACCCGGCAAAAAAATTTGCGGGTCAGACGCGTTTGCGTGGTCTGATCGGACACCTTTTCCCACGTCGACCCATATTTTGACAGTTATTTTGCGTGTCAGGACTTTATACGGCGTCTGCTAGAGATTCATGTGTCTCAGGCTTGGATCTTCAGGACGATCGGAAGGCTTCCTTTGCATGGGTTGTGTTGGGCAGAACCACAGGAGTATGTGCCGTGCTTGTTCATTTCCAGCAAGCAAAATTATGCATCTTGTGGAAGCATAGGCCGTACTTTTCTCTTTTTCAGGGAAGCACAACTGTGATTTTCTTCTCATGAAAACATATATTGTGTTTCTTACGTAAGCACAATCGTGCTTTTCCTTTTTTGGGAAGCTCAGTTGTGCTTCTCGTGGAAGCATAGCTTGAGTTTTTCTCTTTTCGGGAAATACATGTATGCTTCTCATGTAAAAGCCCGGCTTCTCAAAAACACGCCAAAACCAAGAAAACCCAAGGAAAAATTCAAAAGACAAAAAAAAAAGACGCGTGCAGAAAAAAAATGAAATATGGAGGGTATGCCAACACGTGACATGTTGCGACGGCTAGGTGCACCACTTGCCATTCTCCTAGGCCAAGAAAGTAAC
>NW_021253624.1:0-850 GCF_002162155.2 Triticum dicoccoides
TTCTGGTTATATGGTTTAATTCATTCATGATGCTACTTAAAATTATTATGAGAGAGGATCATATGCTTCTACATATTGCAATAATATCAAGTTTCCTCTCTATGTGCTTAAAATTTTAAAGTTATGCTTGTTTAGCCTTCCTATGCTAGTTGATTATTGTTCCCATAAGTTGTTTGCTCACAAAATCCCTATGCATAGGAAGTGGGTTAGCCTTAAATGTGTTAGTAATATTCTTCATGATGCTCTCTTTATGTTTCAATTCTTATCTTTTATACGAGCATCATTGAAATCATCATGCCTAGCTAAAAGGCATTAAAGAAAAGCGCTTGTTGGGAGACAACCCAATATTTATCCTTACTGTTTTTGTGTGTTCACATGATTATGCTACTGTAGTAATCATGTTTTATAGCTTTTGTTTCAATAAAGTGCCAAGTAAGACCTTTAGGATAGCTTACGGTGATAGTTGTGTTGATCCTGCTGAAAATCAGAAACTTTTGCACCCAGTAAATTAATTTTGATAATTCACAGAAATGTGCTTATGATCTGATTCTATTTTCTCTGGATTGGTACACAAATTTCTTAGGACTTCCTAATTTGATTGGGTTTTTGGAGTTCCAGAAGTATACGTTTGATACAGATTACTACAGACTGTTCTGTTTTTGACAGATTCTGTTTTCTATGTGTTGTTTGCATATTTTGATGAATCTATGAGTAGTATCGAAGGGTATGAACCATATAGAAGTTGGAATACAGTAGATATTACACCAATATGAATTTATAATGATTTCATTACAGTACCTTAGTGGTGGTTTTATTTTCTTATACTAATGGAACTCACGAGTTTTCTGTT
>NW_021253625.1:0-419 GCF_002162155.2 Triticum dicoccoides
ATCGGAGAGGGGGTATATCGACCCCCCTCATGTATAAATTTTTGCATATATAAAGTTTTTCTAAAATCTAACTTTTGCATATATGAACATATGTACACAGAGAACATATACATATATACACAGAGAACATATACATAAAATGCACAAAAAAATAAGAGCAAAGGGCGCAGGCGGCCGGACCGAAGGCGGCGGCGTGTGGTCAGGGCGACGGCGACGGGGTTGGGGAAGGGGCGGCGCGCGCGGCGACGGCGACGGGGTCAGGGAAGGGGCGACGCGCGCGGCGACGGTGACGGGGTCGGGGAACGGGTGGCGCGCGCGGCGACGGCGACGGGGTCGGGGCAGGGGCGGCGCGCGCGGCGACGGTGTCAGGGCAGTGGCTCGGCGGCGGCGACGGCGACGAGGAGCAGAGGCGTCGGGGC
>NW_021253626.1:0-417 GCF_002162155.2 Triticum dicoccoides
GCCACCATACCGAGGATGAAGCCACCTGGGAACGAGAGGAAGACCTACGGAAGGACCACCCACACCTATTTTCTAGCCAACCCGAATCTCGCGGGAGAGATTCATCTTAAGGGGGGTAGGTTTGTAACATCCCAAATTTTCAATTTGGAATGTTATACATAGGTCATCAATTGCATATCATATTTTATTACATTTTGGTTGATCCAAGAAATTCTATGAAACTCAAGGACCCACGGAGAGAGTTGGGGATTTCGTTATTTTCATATTTGAGTTTTTCATCAAATATTGAAACGAGGATCATTTGGTTTTAATCATTTCCTCTTCGAATATTTCCAATATTAAAATAAAAGAGACGGGATAAAATGACTTCTCCAAAAATAAAAGAAATACTGGAGGAAAATGTTAAAATCAAATAAG
>NW_021253627.1:0-543 GCF_002162155.2 Triticum dicoccoides
CACTTCGGGGAACAAAGCGTTTTGGAGTTAAGGGAAAATTAGCGCCATGATTTGTAGGACCATATCGAGTTTTGGAGCGTATGGGAGAAGTGGCCTACAAGTTGGAATTGCCTGAAGGATTATCAGGAGTACATGATGTGTTCCACGTTTCTCAGTTAAAGAAATGTCACGCGGAGATGGCTGACATACCCTTGAGAGACACAGTGCCTTTGGAAACTATTCAGTTGGATAACGATTTGACCTACGAGGAGAAACCAATTAAGATCCTCGAGTTTGCCTGTTGAGTTACTCGCAACAAGGTTATTAAGTTTTGCAAAGTTCAGTGGAGCCACCACACGGAGGATGAAGCCACCTGGGAACAAGAGGAAGATTTGCTCAAAGACCACCCTCACCTATTTTCTAGCCAACCCAAATCTCGAGGGCGAGATTCATCTTAAGGGGGTAGGTTTGTAACATCCCAAATTTTCAATTTGGAATGTTATGCGTTAGATCATCATGCATATCATATTTTATTTTGCATTTTGGTTGATCCTAGAAATTCTA
>NW_021253628.1:0-422 GCF_002162155.2 Triticum dicoccoides
GAGTGTACTCCACCCAAAAACGGCTCTTCCGGTTATTCTTCCAGGCCACGATGTACTGCTGTGATCCATCTTCGAGCCTTATTTCTACAATCTCCATGTCGCCAATTTTCCTAAGATCAGCTTGCAACATATAGAAGTTTGCTGGAGTGAAGACGTGAGAAGCAGCTATCTCAAGTTCCCTCGAGCTAGTAACTACCACCGGTACACTCTGTGAGGCTGTGCAATCATCTCGTGCCTCATTCTCACGGATACGTACAACGGCGTTCTCATAGTGCAAAATCATATCCACCAGGGTCATTTCACC
Source organism: Triticum dicoccoides (assembly GCF_002162155.2). Taxonomy (NCBI): domain Eukaryota; kingdom Viridiplantae; phylum Streptophyta; class Magnoliopsida; order Poales; family Poaceae; genus Triticum; species Triticum dicoccoides. The sequence continues at coordinate 305 of NW_021253628.1, forward strand.
ATCTAGGTGGAGGTGAAGGCATGAGTTTAGACTTTCACTCCTCTGGTTGCTTTTCATGCCAAGCCAAAAACCCTCTGTCAGATAAGCCGCGGCCCACAGTCTCCTCTTCTTATACGTC
>NW_021253629.1:0-533 GCF_002162155.2 Triticum dicoccoides
ATTGTGACCTCCGCGCCATCGACCTCCATGGCGCAAGCTTGACGACATCAACCGTGGCGGTGTCTCGGGACTGCCCGTGTCATCGTCCTCCATGGTACCGTCGTGACGAAGCGATCGCGCGTGATGATGGCGATCTCCATGACGTTCACCTCCATGGCACCGATTTGGCGGTGTCGGCGGTGGGCGGCGTCTCGGCGAACTCTCTCTGTGTCGTCGGCTTCCATGGGGGCGACTTGACGACATCGACGACAAGTTCTTCGTGGCGTGCTCCATATCGTCGTCCTCCGCGGCACCATCGTGATAAAGCGGTCGCGAGTGATGATGGCGATCTCCGTGGCGTCCACCGTCTAGCGGTGATGAGCAGGGGCGGCCTACGTGGCGTTGACCTCCGGGGCATCGACCTCCGTGGCGTCAACGTCCATAGCACGGGCTTGGTGAAGATGTGCTCCGGAGACGCGTCGCCCTTGTCGAGCGGTGATGAGTGGGGGGGCGGCCACCGTGGCGTCGACCTCTGTGACACCGACCTCGGTAGC
>NW_021253630.1:0-1169 GCF_002162155.2 Triticum dicoccoides
CAAGGGTATCTCCAGGCTATCTATGCTGACCCCACTCAGGAGGATTCACGGACTCGCACCACTGCTGAGATGCTCGAGGATAAGGACCGAGAAAATCGGGCCTTAAGGCTAGAGCTCTTCAACACCCGTGCTGACCACTGGGCCACTTTGACTCGGTTCGCACCGGCGGTGCAAGCTGGATATTCAGATATGCGCGATCTCTATCCTGTGAGATCTGCTCTGCCAGACGTGATGGTTTGGCGTGATGTAGGAGGCATCACCCCACCTCGCGGTCCCCGCAGGCCACCGTTTGTTGGTCCAAGGCCTCATCCTAGCCCCTATGGTCCACAAGCTCCGCGAGACCGTCTGTTTCCGGATGATCATGTTGAACTCCCAGGCTATGGAGGTGACTTTTACGAGGACTACTACGGATCGGTCTGAGTTAGTGTTAGTATCACTAGTTCGCACTAGCTGTGTCGTCTATCGTCCCGCATGACTCGTGGGATATGACCTAGTTTGTACTCTTTCCGGAGATGTAGAAAAATAATGTATAGGAGCTTGGAATGTCTCCGATGAGATGTAATCCTCTTTTCACCATAATAGTACTTTGTTTGGTCTTGTACTAAACCCTGTATGGTGTGTATGACGATGGAATAAAGAAGCAGTTTCTGTATCTACCATGTCATACGGATGATCATCTTGCATTCCGAGTTATTTCTTACATTATAAATCCTATGTCGGAATTTCACCATCCTGACTAAAACATTGTCTTGATTTCCTAGGATGGTCAACACGCGCGCTAACCCTGCTTCTCAAGAGCAGGCCGAAGGCAGTGAAGCCAGGGATGTAAATCTGCCTCATCCTCCTTCACTAGCCGAGGTGATGATGGAAGCTGAGAGAAACAAGCGGGAGACGAACCGTTTGTTGGAGCGTATTGAACAGAATACAGCACACCATCAGAGGGCTAACGTGGTGTCACTCAGTGATTTTATCAAATTGCATCCACCCACGTTCCACCACTCCGTCGAGCCTCTCGACGCTGATGACTGGCTTCGCAGTATCTCCCATAAACTGCGTTCCGCGCTGGTAGCGGAGGCTGACAAGGTCACCTTTGCTGCATATCATCTTGAAGGCCCCGCCAGTCTATGGTGGGAGAATTATGGAGCTATGCGCCCAGCGGGCCATGTCAC
>NW_021253631.1:0-1666 GCF_002162155.2 Triticum dicoccoides
AAACTACATGCAAAATCAAGCAAGTTTCATATAGAGCACACTCAAAACGGAGCAACGGTTCAACACATACACACAATACAAGTTATAGCAACAATCTGTCCAAGACAGCAACTAGGCATATTGCAAGCACCAAAACACTATGCTACAGCATCTCAACATGATAACAAAAGGCATGGGCATGATGTACAGGTAAAGCATGACAAAACATAAACACTGAGCTATCTCCAGAAATCACTAGAACATGCTCAAAAGGACATGGCAAGATTGCAAATAATAACAGGTTCAGACTTATCAGGAAATAACATCAGGTTGCAATGTTTAGAGCTATCAAACAACATGCTACAGGAACTTATCATGGCAAACAAAGGCATGGCATGAATCTACTAATTGCATAGAACAAAAGTCCTTTACTGACCATAAGCCAAAAAGGATCAGAAAATATGATGGCACCCATGTAAACATAGCAAGTTATATTACAGATTCATACATGGCAGGAACAACAATAAGTAGGCATGTTGATGAGCTTGAACCACTCACCACAAAGAAATACATGACACGGCAAGGTAACTCACAGCAAGAACACATGGCATAGAAGCTATACATGGCAAGAACAACATCATAGCATACATGGATCAACTACAACAACCTTGGCAAAATTGAATAACATGTAAACAATCTGCCAGGAAACATTTTATAGCAAAAGTAGAGCTCGATTGACTCAAGCTATGGCACTCCATAATTGCAAATAAGGGCATGTATGGATAGAGAATAACCATATGTTCAAAACATCCTTACTGAAGTATCTCAAAATAAGCATGGATCTCTCGGTAGCATCAAGTTTATATGGCATAAAAATATCAGCAGAACAGGGGCTGAAATCAGCAACATCATGAAGCCTAGTTTGCATGCTTGTTCTAGTCACCACATAGATCACAAAAATACATGGCATACAACCCTGTAAAGATGGTATGGCATAGTACAAAACACATGTAGGACTCAAGTTCATAGGATGCACACATCAATCATAGCAAAAATTACAAAAGTGCATGTTCTGATAAGAATCTGAAACTAACATCACATAGCCCTCTTCTAACAGCATTTCGGGCATCAAGATGAGCTCAAATGTAAATGATGCAATGACATGAAATGATGTACTCATCGAGACGAACAATTTGACATATTACACGCACGAAACGGAGCAATATGCAGAGAGTTATGGCATGATGAATATGGCATATAATATGCAAAAATCTGGGACTTAGTGGGATTTTCACCTCCGCGAAGGTCAACCCGGGACGGAGGGATCCGGGACAGAGGGATCCGGGCGTTTGGATCGGCGGCTGGGTGGATCTGATCCAGCCCGGGCGGAACCGGGACGAGGCGGTCGCCGGCGGCGGCGAGGAGCTCCGGCGAGGCGGTGGCGAGGCGGGCGCCGGCGGAGGCGGCGGACGGAGGCGCCGGCGAGCGGGGCGGCCGGAGGCCGGCGAGGCCGGTGCTCACGGGCGGCTCCCGAGCGCGGGGAGGCGCGCGGCGGCAGGCCGGCACGGGAGGCGGTGGAGGGGCGCCGAGGCGGCGGCGACCTCGGGCGGCGCCGGCGAAGCTCCGGCGGGGCGGCGAGAGGGCAGCGGCGGCGCGGGCTCCCTCGGGCGTGGAGGCGGCGGCGGGC
>NW_021253632.1:0-417 GCF_002162155.2 Triticum dicoccoides
AGTCAGAATGACTGAAGTGATGCTTAAACAAAACCTATGTCTTCGAGTGAAGACTTTGAGAGAGAATCTTGTCCAGAGTCGGACAAGTCAGCTTTGCTTGTAGCTCAAGTAAAGTTGCCGTGTGAGTTTGAAATCTGACCGTTGGAACACGTGTCAGTTCCTTAGTGACCCAGGGTCATTTCAGACAAATCAGGTCGGGTTGCCAAGTGGCTATAAATAGCCCACCCCCTACAACCATAAACGGTTGGCTGCTCAAATTCATAGTACGGCTTTTGTCGTTTGAGAGCAACCCACCTCGAAGCCTTTGAGAGAGAATTCCTTGCGAGGATAAAGCCCTAACCACCTAGAGCCAAAGAGAATTAGGCATCACTTAAGTCTTCTTGTCTGTGTGATCTGAAGACTTATTACACTTGAGGA
>NW_021253633.1:0-1355 GCF_002162155.2 Triticum dicoccoides
ACCAATATAAATAAATAATGAGTTCATTACAGTAACTTATGTGGTGGTTTTTCTTTCTTGCACTAATGGAGCTTATAATATCTCCTGTTGAGTTTTGTGTTGTGAAGTTTTCAAGTTTTGGGTAAATATTTGATGGACTATGTAATAAGGAGTGGCAAGAGCCTAAGCTTGGGGATGCCCATGGCACCCCAAGATATTCAAGGATAACCAAAAGCCTAAGCTTGGGGATGCCCCGGAAGGCATCCCCTCTTTCGTCTTTGTCTATCGGTAACTTTAGTTGGAGCTATATTTTTATTCGCCACATGATATGGGTTTTGCTTGGAGCATCTTGTATGATATTAGTCCTTGCTTTTCAGATTTCCACAATCATCCTTGTTGTACACACCTTTTGGGAGAAATCCACATGATTTGGAATTTATTAGAATACTCTATGTGCTTCACTTATATCTTTTGAGCTAGATAGTTTTGCTCTAGTACTTCACTTATATCTTTTAGAGCACGGCGGTGGCTTTATTTTGTAGAAATTGTTGATCTCTCATGCTTCACTTATATTCCTTTGAGAATCTATTATAACAACATGGTATTTGCTATGGTTATAAAATTGGTCCTAGAATGATGGGCATCCAAGTTGGGTATAATAAAAACTATCATAGGAAGTGAATTGGATGCTATGATCAATTTGATACTTGATAACTGTTTCGTCATATAGAGGTGGTAATATTAGAGTCATCCTGGGTAATTGTGAATTTATAGAATACTTGTGTTGAAGTTGGTAAGTCCCGTAGCATGCACGTATGGTAACCGTTGTGTAACAAATTTGAAACATGAGGTGTTCTTAGATTGTCATCCTTATGAGTGGCGGTCGAGGACGAGCGATGGTCTTTTCCTACCAATCTACCCCCCTAGGAGCATGCTCGTAATGCTTGGTTTTTATGACTTGTAGATTTTTGCAATAAGTATATGAGTTCTTTATGAATAATGTGAGTCCATGGATTATACGCACTCTTACCCTTCCATCATTGCTAGCCTCTTCGGTGCTGTGCATTGCCCTTTCTCACCTTGAGAGTTGGTGCAAACTTCGCCGGTGCATCCAAACCCCGTGATACAATACGCTCTATCACACATAAACCTCCTTATAAATTCCTTAAAATAGCCACCATACCTACCTATTATGACATTTCCATAGCCATTCTGAGATATATTGCCATGCAACTTTCCACCGTTCCGTTTATCATGACACACATCATCATTGCCATATTGCCTTGCATGATCATGTAGTTGACATCGTATTTGTGGCAAAGCCACCTTCATTATTTTTCATACATGTCACTCTTGATTCATTGCCCATCCCGGTA
>NW_021253634.1:0-1562 GCF_002162155.2 Triticum dicoccoides
CTCTTGTTCATAAGGATAAAAATATTACTTTGCTTCCTATGACTCCTGATTCCATTTTGAAAGATGATATTAATAGAGCTAATAAAGCAAAACAGGAGACGAATAAGAGTGAAAATCAGATTGTGGCAAAAGAATTTGAGCAACAAATGAAGCCTAATAATAAACCATCTAGTGTTGCTTCTGAAATTAAATTGAAAAGTGCATGTTTATTTGCCACCAAATCTGATATTGATGAGCTAGATTTCAGCAAATCTGTTTGCTATGCTTTTGTGTGCAAAGAGGCATTATTTTCATTCGAGGACGTGCCTTCCTCTTTGCCTCCTGCTGTCACTAACATTTTGCAGGAGTTCACTGACGTCTTTCCACAAGACGTGCCACCGGGATTACCGCCTATTCGAGGGATTGAGCATCAGATTGACTTAATTCCCGGTGCTTCTCTGCCAAACCGTGCACCATACCGTACCAATCCAGAGGAGACGAAGGAGATTATGCGTCAAGTACAAGAGCTTCTCGACAAAGGTTATATACGCGAATCCCTTAGTCCTTGTGCTGTTCCTATTATTCTAGTACCGAAAAAGGATGGTACATCACGTATGTGTTTTGATTGTAGAGGCATTAATAATATTACTATTCGTTATCGTCATCCTATTCCTAGGCTAGATGATATGCTTGATGAATTGAGTGGCTCTACAATATTCTCCAAAGTTGATTTACATAGTGGATACCATCAAATTCGTATGAAATTGGGAGATGAATGGAAAACAGCATTCAAAACTAAGTTTGGATTATATGAGTGGTTAGTCATGCCTTTTGGGTTAACTAATGCACCTAGTACTTTCATGAGATTAATGAGCGAAGTTTTACGTGCTTTCATTGGACGGTTTGTGGTAGTTTACTTTGATGACATATTGATTTATAGCAGATCTTTGGAAGAACATTTGGAACATTTACGTGCTATTTTTATTGCTCTACGTGATGCACGTTTGTTTGGTAACCTTGGGAAGTGCACCTTTTGCACCAACCGAGTATCTTTTCTTGGCTATGTTGTTACTCCACAGGGAATTGAAGTTGATAAAGCCAAGATTGAAGCTATTGAGAGTTGGCCGCAACCCAAAACGGTCACACAAGTGAGGAGTTTTCTTGGCCTCGCTGGATTTTATAGGCGTTTTGTGAGAGATTTCAGCACCATTGCTGCACCTCTCAATGAGCTTACAAAGAAAGATGTGCCTTTTCTTTGGGGTACCGCACAGGAAGAAGCCTTCACGGTATTGAAAGATAAGTTGACACATGCTCCTTTACTCCAACTTCCTGATTTTAATAAGACTTTTGAGCTTGAATGTGATGCTAGTGGAATTGGATTAGGAGGTGTGTTATTACAAGATGGCAAACCTGTTGCATACTTTTCTGAAAAATTGAGTGGGCCTAGTCTGAATTATTCTACTTATGATAAAGAATTATATGCTCTTGTTCGGACTTTAGAAACATGGCAACATTATTTATGGCCCAAAGAATTTGTTATACATTCTGATCATGAATCTTTGAAACATATTAAAAGTCAAGCT
>NW_021253635.1:0-559 GCF_002162155.2 Triticum dicoccoides
TGGATTGTTTAAGCTTGTAGGTTTACTCGGAGATGAATCTAAGAAGAAGGTTTTCCCTTTGTCTTTAAAGGGAAAGGCATTGACATGGTATAGGCTATGCGATGATATTGGATCTTGGAACTGGAATCAGATGAAATTGGAATTCCATCAAAAAATTTATCCTATGCATCTAGTTCATTGTGATCGGAATTATATATATAATTTTTGGCCTCGTGAAGGAGAAAGTATCGCTCTAGCTTGGTGGAAGGCTTAATTCAATGTTATATTCATGCCCCAATCATGAGCTCTCAAGAGAAATTATTATTCAGAATTTTTATGCTCGGCTTTCTCGTAATGATCAATCCATGCTCGATACTTCCTGTACTGGTTCTTTTATGAAGAAAACTATTGAATTCCGGTGGGATCTTTTAGAAAGAATTGAGCGCAACTCTGAAGATTGGGAACTCGAGAAGGTAAAGAGTCGGGTATTGAGCCTAAGTTTGATTGTGTTAAATCTTTTATGAATACCGATGCTTTTCGAAAGTTTAGCACTAAATATGGACTTGACTCTGAGATAGTA
>NW_021253636.1:0-955 GCF_002162155.2 Triticum dicoccoides
GCAAGAGCTCCTGGCTCTCATGAAAAAACATGAGAGTTTGGAGCTTGACTCAAAGACGTGAGCGTCCGAGCTCGCGGTGGCTATTAAAAATGCCAAGTCTGCCAAGGCCGAATCCCAGAAGACCCTCCAGGAGTTGGATGCGGTGAAAAAGATAGCGGCGGGTAAGGCATTCTTTATGCAAAGCAAACACATAAACGTGAGTTACTTGTTACTTAGCCGAATCCGGAGCTCTCCAGGAGCGTTCACAGATCTTCCCCGTAGCGTGTTCGATGCCGCCGCATTCTATCGAGCCGAGGAGGGCAGCTCGACAGAGAAGGTGTTCTGGTCTCGGTATGCTGAGGCCGGACACCCCGTGCCCCTGAGCGACTAGCTGAAGCAACTGGTCGAGCTCCACAAGGCGGCCGAACAGGCCATGAAGGGCCTCATAGTTCGGCTGTGTCCTGGAGAGGCTCTGCCTGGGAGCTATTTCGGGCTGGTGCGGCAGCTGGTGGGGGCCTGTCCAAGGCTCGAAGTCATCAAGCGCTCCGTATGCATTGAAGGTGCCTGTAGGGCCCTTGCCCGTGCTAAGGTGCACTGGGGCAAGCTGGATGCTGAGAAGCTTGTGAAGGACGGGCCACTGCCAGGGAAAGAGCATCGCAAGCCCGAGAATTATTATAAGGATGTTCTGAAGGATGCCTGCCTTATGGCGGATGAATGTTCCAGGGATGTAATTTTTGAGTAAAACTCGCTCGTTTTTTCCTGTGCGCTGAAAACTTGTTCATATGCGCTAAGCAATGCTGTTGGAATTTAAAATATTACCTTTTGTGCGGCTGTTCATCAATTCTGAGAGATGGCGAGTCGTCGGCTTCTGCCCCCGTGCCGCTAGTGCTGGGGTGTTCGGGGATAAACCTGAGATCTCTTTTTCCCATGTTTGGGTCCTTCGAGGGAGGCGCTCGGCACAACGAACAAGGCAATC
>NW_021253637.1:0-1410 GCF_002162155.2 Triticum dicoccoides
AGTTGCATGATTTTTGGAAATGCTCTGGCATTTTTAATAAATCCAAACACAATTACAGAAAATAGAAAACAGTAACTAAAATAGAAATAAAAGAGAGGAGAGAAACCTTACCTGGCGCTCACCTGGTAGCCCACCTGGCCCAGCAGCACGGCCCAGCCCGCCACCGCTACTCCCCTGTCGTCTTCCTCCTCGCCAGAAGGACGCGGACACCGCGACGCCGCCGTGCGCGCCACCTCCACCCTGCTCTGGCCACCTCCTGCTTCCTCCCCGAGCCCTCTGGTGACGCCACGCACTTCCCCTCGCCCCCTGCACCTCCCCTCTCTTCCCCTGGACCCCGTTCCCTCCTCTGCTTCCCTCCCTGCACGCGCCCGAGCGGAGCCCATCGCCGCCGACGCCGTTACCGGGGCCACAGCCACCCCCTCGCTCCCACTATGCGTCCCTGAGCTCCGCCCTGACTCCGTGAAGCTACCCACGCGACGCACGCGACCAGAGGAGGCCGCAGTCGACCGGAGCATCGTCGTCTTCACCTCCGGTGCCCGGAGATCGACTCCACCGATTCGGCGCGTCCAGAGCCTCCCCGGCCCCGCCGTCCGCACCGTCTGACTCGCCGTGAGCCACTTACCTTATTCCCTAACTCCTTGTGCTCGCCCCCGTGATGTAGCGTCGTTCCCCACGAGCCCGAAAGCTCACCGCCGCTGGCCATGCCGCCGTCGTGGCTACAGACGCCGTAGCTCATGCCTGGGCGCGTCATAGCACTCAGTTTGCTCCCAGGAGCCCGTAGCGCCCACCAGCCCCTCCTCCCGTGCCCCCGAACGCCAACCCCGACCTCGCCCGAGCTCCGGCCACCGCCTCGGGCTCCACTCCAGCGAGCTCCGGCCTCCCCAGCTCATCCCACATGCTCCACTGGATGCGGACGATGACGTGCTACGCTCCGGTGGTCTCCGCGCGCTTTTCCGCCGCCTGTAGCCCATTCCGGCGAAGCACCGCCGCGCGGTTTGGTCGTCGCCGGCCGAACTCCGGCGAGGCTGACGTGGCGGCTTATTTAGCGCTAATCCCCACCATTAGCCACCCCACCAGCCGCTGACAGTGGGCCCTAGAGCCAAGTCAACCCTGGTCAGTGCGGGTTTGACCCAGGGTTAACCCCAGTGTCACTGACGTGTGGCCCCACACGTCAGGTTTGACCTGGTCAGCCCTGCTGACGCCTCTGTGACGTCACGCTGACGCAATAAACCATTTTCTGGATTTATTATAATTCAGGAAATTTCAGAAAATACCTAAAACTTCTATAAATCATAGAAAATTAACCGTAACTCCAAATTAAATAATTTATATATGAAAAATTATCAGAAAAATTCAAGGAATCCATCTGTACCATTTTCATGCATGTTAGAACAACTTATAGATGCTGTT
>NW_021253638.1:0-788 GCF_002162155.2 Triticum dicoccoides
AAACCTGTTTTCTGTTTAATTTGTATTGTTTTATTTCTTTTGTGCTTTATTTTAATTTTGAAGGAGTTTCACATATTCTACGGTACTACATACATGCATATGAATGTACAATTTCAAACAAATTTGAAATTAGAACCAAAAAGAATTCAAGAGGAATATACAATATATATTCAATATCATCGGATGACCATATACAATTTTGAACAAGTTTCCATACATAATTTAATGCATATAAAGTTCTACGTCCTCGTAATGGTGTTCTCCTTTAGGATGGAGGACTTCCCTCCTGAACCATCCAGCTAGTTCCTCTTGAAGTGGTCGGACGCGAGCTTCTGGACTAAGCATCATCCGGAGGTTATTCCTCTGAGCATTGGTATCACTCGGAACCCGCTCAGAGGTGTATCTCCGGATTATCTCACAGACATAGTATCCACATAGATTGGTCCCCGCTGGCTGAATATCCCCACTATTCTTAGCCTTTGACCTTTTGAATTCTAGCTCTTTTTTGAATTCACCGACCTTTGTATCTACGAACCGTCTCCAAACCCTACGAGGCAAAAAAAATTAAATGAACAAGAGAGTTATTAGTTACTTGATATTAGGAAATGAACGAAATAGGCCGATCGATATAGAGCGCAAATGAATGAAAATAATTACTTCTGCAGCATTCTTCTCATGCCGCCCCAAAGCTTTGGATCCATATTCAGAGAGTCGTGGACGAGACATTCTGAGGTGTCAACTTTAATTACTAGCAGAATCCAGTGGAACCTGCGGACACGATACATGCA
>NW_021253639.1:0-1829 GCF_002162155.2 Triticum dicoccoides
AATACAAGATTCAAGTTCAAACTCCATATGTGATTATTTAAATGCCCTTTAATTGATTTGTGCTAAACAGCAGCTATAAGTTGTTCTAACATGCATGAAAATGGTACAGATGGATTCTTTGAATTTTTCTGATAATTTTTCATATATAAATTATTTAATTTGGAGTTACGGTTAATTTTCTATGATTTATTGAAGTTTTAGGCATTTTCTGGAATTTCCTGAATATAATTAAATCCAGAAAGTATTACTGCGTCATACTGACGTCACGATGACGTCAGCAGGTCAACGTGGCACAGTCCGGTCAACCCCTGACCGGTGGGTCCCGAGTGTCAGTGTCTAACTAACTAATCTAACTTAGTTAAACTAACCTAACCTAATTAGCCGGGCGGGGCCCGCAGGTCAGTGAGAGAGAGGGGGGGTCAAACCGGGCAGTGGGGTCAACCCACGCCGGTCATCGGGTCAGCGGTCGCCGGCGTTTAGCCGCCGGCGAGTCCAGACGCGGCGGAGGGCTCGGAAACGAGCCACATGGCATCGTTTCGGCCGTGGTTCGTTGCATTCGAACGCGCGCAGTGGCGCGCATCTAGTGGTGGCGGTGACAGGTGCTGGGGTGGCCAGAAAAGTGGTCGGCGACGAGGTTTGGCGGCGGCAGCAGCTCGGACAATCCTGGGGTGGCGCTATAGAGCACTATAGGAGAGACCGAAGGGCGCTGCGGGCTCCTGGGAGGGCGGCGAACATGGTGACGCGCTCAGGCGCACGCTGGGATGGCCCTGGCCACGGCAACGACATGGCACGGCGGCGGCAAGCTCGGCCGTGGTCGGAAGATGGAGCTAGGGGACGGGAACAGAGGGGGCGAGCAAAGAGGAGGCAGCAGGAGCTCACAGGGAGACCGATGAGGTGGTCAGCGAGCTCGGGGGCGTCTTCGGTGCTGCGAATCGAACGGCGGCGATCGCCGGCCGTGGCGATGAAGATGGCGGTGATGGCGTGGCTTCAGGGCACCCGGCGTTGCGTGCGTCATGGTAGAGCTTCCCGGATCCAAGGCGGAGCTCGTGGCCTAACTGGCTGGGCGTGGGGATGCTGGTGGCTCCGGTGGTGCTCGTCGGCGGTCTCGGTGCGTCCGGGGATGAGCGAGGGAGAGAGACAGAGGAGGGAGAGGGGATGCAGCGAGTGAGGGAAAAGAGAGAGGGGACACGGGGCGTCGTCGTGGCGCGAATTAGGACGAAGGGCGGCCTCCAGCGCGAAGCAGGAGGTGGCCGGGGCTCTCGGGCGCGCGCCACGCCTCGCCTCTGCCTACTGGCAGAGGAAGACGACGAGCGGCGAGGTAGATGGGCTGGGCTGGGCCGCGGGAGAAGCTGGGCCAGGCAGGTAAGTGGCCCAGGTAAGCCTCTCTCCCCTTTTTTTCTATTTTGTTTCTCTTTTCTATTTCTGTTTTTATTTATTGTTTTCTATTTTGTTCTGTTTTGTTTTAGTTTAGTAAAATACTAAACCATTTTAATAAATTCTGTAGTTTATTATGTGGCTTACTAAAATATATACAAAGCCACTCACAAACTTCCAGAATTATTTGGAGTCATATTTAATATATATTAAATATAAATCCAAAGCAAATAGTTATTGGATTAATTCAAATGGCCAAAATAAATATCTCTGTGACTCCAAAAATATTGGTTTAAATTTTACCTCTCACCAATATTTCCATGGAATAACAGGAACATTTTCTTGGACTCATTTGATGAAATTTAAATGTTGGTTATTTTTAGAGGTCTTCTGAGGCTTTGAAAATTCCTCAATTCAATTTCATTTGAATTTAAACATGATGCTCACATGAGGTC
>NW_021253640.1:0-460 GCF_002162155.2 Triticum dicoccoides
GATAATATTTCCATAATTTTTTTAGTATGCAGTTGCTTGGATTGGATAATACAGTTGCTTGGTTTTGTAGGATAGTTGCTTGATTTTGCCTTAACAATTTTGCATTGTGGTTTGGTAATACATTGCTTGGTTTTGCTAGAAACAAATTTTGCATTGTGTTTTGCTAATGCAATTGCTTAGATTTTCTAGGATAATTGCTTGGATTGTTTACAAGGAATAGTTGCTTTGGATCTTGCTAGAACAGTTGTGTAGATTTCTGCTAGGGGAGCGGTTGCTTAGTGTTTACTAGAACAATTGCTATATGCATATGTGTATAGTTGCATACACGTAAAATGAGTATGAGTTGCACACAGTGTACCATCAAGTCGCTACGGGGGAGATCAAGGTACATTATGTTTTGTGTGATTTTCTCATTTTTACACAAACCAACTAATATAGGCAGTCATTCTAGGAAAAAAAA
>NW_021253641.1:0-1207 GCF_002162155.2 Triticum dicoccoides
TTTTTTTTCCTAGAATGACTGCCTATATTAGTTGGTTTGTGTAAAAATGAGAAAATCACACAAAACATAATGTACCTTGATCTCCCCCGTAGCGACTTGATGGTACACTGTGTGCAACTCATACTCATTTTACGTGTATGCAACTATACACATATGCATATAGCAATTGTTCTAGTAAACACTAAGCAACCGCTCCCCTAGCAGAAATCTACACAACTGTTCTAGCAAGATCCAAAGCAACTATTCCTTGTAAACAATCCAAGCAATTATCCTAGAAAATCTAAGCAATTGCATTAGCAAAACACAATGCAAAATTTGTTTCTAGCAAAACCAAGCAATGTATTACCAAACCACAATGCAAAATTGTTAAGGCAAAATCAAGCAACTATCCTACAAAACCAAGCAACTGTATTATCCAATCCAAGCAACTGCATACTAAAAAAATTATGGAAATATTATCCTAGCAAAAGCAAGCAATTGTCCCTAGCATTACTACTTATATTGTCTTCTTTAGGCAGAAAAAACGTATGGCCAACTTAAATAGCATTTGTGGACAACTATCTAATCTCCCTCCCCATGCAGCTTATCTATTCTACAAAAGATCCAAAACAATCTATTACAAAAAAACACAAAACCAAAAACTGTTCTCGCAAAAAAAATCCAAACAACTGTCTAGTAAAACCAAGCAACTGCATTACAAAAAACACAAATGCAAAAACCTGTCCAAAATGAATCCGAGCAACTGCCCCGACAAATCATGAGAACTTAACAATGATAATTACTTGCCTAACAGTGATGCCGGGTTTCATGTCATCAATTATTTGTTGGCTACGTTAATAGGAGAAGTTGTCTGTCGATGTAGCCCATGTTACCTATACTCTGAAACATAGTGTTAGCATACTGATAGTGGGGTAGACAATTTATATGTGAATTTAGTGAACATGACTGCTTGTTGATAGTCAATCATAATAAGCTAACTAAGAAGAAATTGCTTTCCTATAGAACTAAAGTTTCCTCTGCAGAAACCAAAGTTGCTCTAAAATCATGGAGCAAAGGTGCCTATAGAACTAAAATTGCTTATAGAACTAAAATTGCTTTCTCCTTCACCGGTCCCGGGTCCGGTTCTCCTTTAAGAAACACAACTAGGTGCTCTGAACATGGAGACGGTATGTGCTCCACAGCAGCAAAGGCGAACAGATTACGCCAA
>NW_021253642.1:0-1288 GCF_002162155.2 Triticum dicoccoides
CGTTGTTTCCTAGCCCAATCTGATGTACCTAAAGGCGAAGGCCTAGTGCCCCAGCTGGCACTAGTGCCATACAACTGACACATTTTCTATAAAAACTGTATCAACCAAGTTCTCATTGGGGTACTACTTCTCCATCAGTAGTCGTGCCACAAGACTATCCAGATTCTGGATTAATCTCCATGCTTGCTTGGCTAGAAGAGCCCGATTATAAGTTCTCATGTCTCTAAAACCCATGCCTCCCATAGATTTGGAAGGATCTTCTTGTCCAAAGCGAGCTAGGCCATCTTTCTTTTAACCTTCCCGACTTCCCACATGTAGAATCTTAGCCCGCACACAACACTGCTAACAATGGAGACCAATGCAACACGTTGGTGTCATTGTGACTTGTGAGACCCTGGCATGCCAAACAAAGATTGTCAAATCCCAAAATCTTCTGATGCAAATGCTTCAATAATGACGGTGGGAGTTTTATTATGGCCCTAGTATTTCCTTTGTTGAGTACACGAGTAGTTCTTCCATTTTGTGTGCATGCAATCTTTGTCTCCAGAAGTGTTAGAATAACACATCAGGGGCAAAGTAGTCCTCGTACAGATAAACATGCCCATGTGACTACCATCGATTCAACGCTTGATGTCCAAACATGAAGTTGACAACATGCTCCTCCGCACGCTTTATTTCTTCAAGAATCGCCATCATCGCCTCCATTTGATACCCATCTTCCTCATCTAACGAAGGCAAATCCATGAATTCAACCTAGAAGTACTCCTCGTCAGAATCCATTGTGTTTGTGTCAAAGCAAAAAACAACAACACCAAGAAATTTCGCTATGGCATTTGACCGACCAGTTGTCGTGCACTGCCTCCGCAATGGATGTCGTCGACAGGGGCGGAGGGTACATGGGCTATGGCCAAATCCAGCGGATTGCAGTAGCGGCATAGGCCTAGGCGAGCAGACGCATGTGTAGAGCGGCAGAGGTCTGTCAAGGCATGGTCAGTGTCAGTTGGGAATATGCAGGCTCTGGGTGAGGTTCAGGGTGTTGGAGTCCGCGGTGGCGGGAGTCTGGACTCCCCAACTCCCTCGATTTGGGGCATGTATGTGGGATTTCAAACACCCGGACCGACCCGTTCCAATTTGGTGGTCTGTGGTTGGTGTCTAAAAGTCTCCGAACATTTGCGACCGTTTTGGTGTCCGCGTTGAAGATGCCCTTACGAGTAGAACATGCATCATCTCAAAGAGAGTCATGAAACCAAGTTTCAAAGAAAACATCGTGGAAACCATGTTTGGAAGT
>NW_021253643.1:0-1103 GCF_002162155.2 Triticum dicoccoides
TCACCATGAAATGTCCACACCGTATAATCGGGCGTAAAACCACTCTTCTGCAGGTGTTTGCCCATTTCAGCCTCTGTCTTCTTTTCCCAATTGCAGCACCGGAAACAGGGGCACTAGGTTTTCTTTTGGCCATTTGCAAATGCGGCTTGCACAAACCCCTTGGATTTTGTGAACCATTCAGCGCTCCATTTGTTCTAACCAGTGTGACCGGTATACATCCACACACGGTCACTCATCTTGACTTTCAGAGCTACTAGACACACAACAATTATATATGTAATTCACCATGTATATATTCATCAGTTTATCTATTTTGTCAATTTTATTACGTCCATGCAACCTACACTCTAATAGGTAATGATAGGTCCTAATCCCACCCGTGTATGTGTAGATTGGGTTCATTTTCCCATGCTATGCTCTAGATCAGGCGCAAAATTTCGGTAGCACCTCCCCGCTGTTCTCTTGATACACGTCTCTGCAATAAACAGAGAGGATGTGTACCCGGAGAACAACAGGGGAGGCACTGACGAAATTTATGCGTCGGATCCGGAGCAAAGCATATGGGAAAACGAACCCAATCTACACATACTTGGGCTGTCCATGGATAGCGTTGGACAATTCGAAAGAATCAAGATTATAAATATGCAAATGCATGCATATTTATAACTATGACGCTTTCGAATGGGAGACACATATTGGTTACGCATACTGATGATTCAAGACACATATATAGCTAGTATCCAGTTTCATCGGAATAGATCAAATAATTAATGGGGGAGGAGGACTTGTCATTTGTGCTCACCCACGAACGAAGGGGCAGAGCTCGTCAAACGCACGGCGAGGTCGTCGAACACCAAACCTCGCAGCGATGAAACAACTGCATATTTAAAACTACACGATCAACACAATTATATATGATGTTTTTCATAAGAAAATCGAAAAATATATGACCTAACTAATAATTCACAAATATATGACCCCGTCGGCCTCTGGAAGCCAAAAACACCTTTTCGGGAGGTGTCGGTGGTCGGGGTGTCCTGTCGGTGTCGGGGTACCGTGTCGGGGTCGGGATGCTGCTCCGGGGTCGGGGGGTCGGGGTCAGG
>NW_021253644.1:0-1794 GCF_002162155.2 Triticum dicoccoides
ATTGTCCTCATTGCTGCGTAGAAGGCTTATGTCCTTAATGCACCGCTCGATGTGCTGAACCTCGAACGTCGTTTGTGGATATTGCGAACATCTGACATACACGTTTTGATGACTACGTGTTCAGTGGGTAATGTTAAATGGTTTAGAATTGAGGCACCGAAGACCTTTTTTTAAAATGTCGCAGAACATATGAGATGTTCCAGGAGCTGAAATTGGGATTTCAGGCTCGTGCCCACGTCAAGAGGTATAAGACCTCCGACGAGCTTCTTGGCCTACAAACTAAGGGAGAAAAGCTCAATCGTTGAACTTGTACTCAGATTGTTTGGGTACAACAATCACTTGAATCGAGTGGGAGTTAATCTTCCAGATGAGATAGTGATGTTTCTTCAAAGACATTGCCACCAAGCTACTAGAGCTTCGTGATGAACTATAACATATCAGGGATAGATATGATAATCCTTGAGCTATTCGCAATGTTCGACACCGCGAATGTAGAAATCAAGTAGGAACATCAATTGTTGATGGTTAGTAAAACCACTAGTTTCAAGAAGGGCAAGGGCAAGAAGGGATACTTCATGAAACGGCAAAATAGTTGCTGCTCTAGTGAAGAAACCCAAGGTTGAACCCAAACCCGAGACTAAGTGCTTCTGTAATGAGAGGAACGGATACTGAAGCAGAACCACCCTAGATACTTGGCAGATAAGAAGGCAGGCAAGGTTGACAGAAGTATATTGGATATACATTTTATTAAATGTGTACTTTACTAGTACTCCTAGTAGCACCAGGGTATTAAGATACCGTTTCAGTTGCTAAGTGTTAGTAACTCGAAATAAAAGAGCTACGGAATAAAGGGAGACTAGCTAAAGGTGAGATGACGATGTGTGTTGGAAGTGTTTCCAAGGTTGATGTGATCAAGCATCGCCTGCTCCGTCTACCATCAAGATTGGTGTTAAACCGAAATAATTGTTATTTGCTGTTTGCGTTGAGCATAGACATGATTGGATTATGTCTATCGCAATACGGTTATTCATTTAAGGAGAATAATGGTTACTCTATTTTGAATAATACCTTCAATGGTCTTGCACCTAAAAGAATGGTTTATTGAATCTCGATCATAGTGATACACATGTTCATGCCAAAAGATATAAGATAGTAATGATAGTACCACCTGCTTGTGGCACTTCCATTTCAGTCATATTGGTAGGAAACGCATGAAGAAGCTCCATGTTGATGGATCTTTGGACTCACTCGTTTTTGAAAAGTTTGAGACATGCGAACCATGTCTATTGGTATGTGCACATGAAGAAACTCCATGCAGATGGATCATTTGGACTCACTTGATTCTAAATCACTTGAGACATGCAAATCATACCACATGGGCAAGATGACTGAAAAGCCTCGTTTTCAGTAAGATGGAACAAGAAAGCAACTTGTTGGAAGTAACACATTTTGATGTGTGCAGTCCAATGAGTGCTGAGGCACGCAGTGGATATCGTTATGTTCTTATTTCATAGATGATTTGAGTAGATGCTGAGTATATTTACTTGATGAAACACAAGTCTGAATTATTGAAAGGTTCAAGTAATTTCAGAGTGAAGTTGAAGATCTTCGTGACAAGAGGATAAAATGTCTATGATATGATCATAGAGATGAATATATGAGTTGCGAGTTTGGTACACAATTGAGACATTGTGGAAATTGTTTCACAACTAACACCGCCTGGAACACCATAGTGTGATGGTGTGTCCGAACATCATAGCTGCACCCTATTGGATATGGTGCATACCATGATGT
>NW_021253645.1:0-1328 GCF_002162155.2 Triticum dicoccoides
AACCCACTGCCACCATCCATAGCACCTTCGTCAATCAAGTGCCTTCGACGACTGGGTCGACCACCAAAGCTTGCCTCCCAGGGGTGGCTATGTGAGTCGGGTAATCGGATTGGTCGAATGTAATGGGAGTTTGAGACCATCTCAGATAGCTTGGTGTCGCCGGGGCGACTATATTTACCTCACGGTTGATCACTTTCTGTCGACTTTTGCTCTCTACATCAGCAAAAATCATCAGGGTGGAATTGACATGAGGGTACCCTCCATCACTGCCCTCCTTGTCCTCGGCCTTGTCCGACTCCTTCTCTTTGTCCTTGGGCTGTTTTCCTTGAAACTGCTAGATTAAGAGCCGGCACTGGCGAGTGGTATGTTTCGGGTAGATGAAGTTACCCTCTTCGTCTTTCTTCGTGTGGATGTGACATGGTAGATCCATCACGTCATTTCCTTCTTTATCCTTTACCTTCTTGGGGTTCCAAGATCCTTTGGGCTTCCCTTTGAATTTGCCCTGAGTCACGGCCATAGCCTCTCCAGGAGCAGCTGGCTCGGCCTTCCGCTTCTGCTTCTGACTGGAGTTTCCTTTTTTCGATTGACTCGGCTTATACTTGCCACTCCGGAGCCTATCCTCTTCTTCACCGTTAGCGTATTTGCTGGCAATCTCCATCATTCGACTCAGGGTCATATGTCCGGTTCGACCAAACTTCAGGCTCAACTCTCTGTTCTTGACACCATCCTTGAAGGCGCAGACCGCTTGATGGTCCGACACATTCTCCATGATATGATGCAAAGTGATCCATCTCTAGATGTAATCTATCAATGTTTCACTCGACTTTTGTACGCAGACTTGTAGCTCCGTCAATCCGGCCGGTCGCTTGCAAGTTCCCTCGAACGTCCTAACGAACACTCGGGAAAGATCTTCCCAGGTGTAAATGCTGCTAGGAGCTAACTGATTCAACCATGCCCTGGCCAAACCCTCTAGCATGAGTGGCAAATGCTTCATGGCCACCTCATCGTTACCGCCACCAATCTGTACCGCCACTCGGTAGTCTTCAAGCCAAGTCTCAGGCTTGGACTCTCTGGTGAACTTACTTACCCCAGTCGCCAACCTGAAGTTGGGGGGTATCACTGCGGCTCTGATGGCTCTGCTAAAGCATTCTGGACCTGAAACATGGACTCGGCTGCTAGTGGGCACATCTCTGTCATGGCCACCTCTATGAGCTCTGTTCCGGTCGACCAAACCTTGCACGATGATGGATCTCGCGTCAAAGCCTGGTTCTCTGGGGTCGACCGGAGCTCTCCGCCCAACACTGAGCTGGCGCCTGTCATCTTGCTGC
>NW_021253646.1:0-467 GCF_002162155.2 Triticum dicoccoides
GCTCGGAGGGTTATTCATGGAGAATCCGTTCAATGGATTCGTGCGGAGAAAGTCCTCCTCCTCCCCCTTGTACAAGCCGGACAGGATCTTTGCCAGATCGGCTGCTGAGCTTGGCCCTTTGCGGCCATGACGGGTGGCGTCGTCTTCCCCGTTGAAATCCCACATAGGGTGGCCCCTATATTGGAGTGGCTGCACCCCTCGCATAATGCACGTGGCCATGATTCCAATCATGGTCAATCCGGAGTGGGCCAGTAACCTAATCCGGCCCATCAGATAAAGGACGCTGCCATCCTCATCTCGTTGAGGGCTCCGCGGGCGCCAACTCAGGCGTTTCTTCAAGGGAGCATTGCTGAACTCCGGGAGGCCGATCCGAACTGGATCCGGCAGAGGGGCGTCCTCCATGTAGAACCATTCTGAAGGCCAGTCTTCAGACGCCTTCTTCGGGGTACCGGATAGATATCCGGTCC
>NW_021253647.1:0-613 GCF_002162155.2 Triticum dicoccoides
TATCTAGTGCTACGAGTTCTGCTTCATTGTTGACCTCGTTAAGATGGTCTGCTTGCAAGACTTCCAAGAAACAACGCCACTTCCATGAGTGAATACATATCCGCTCGTGGCTTTTATCTCATCAGCATCTGAGATCCAGTTTGCGTCACTATACCCTTCAAGCACCTTTGGGTGCCCGGTGTAGTGAATTCCATAATTCGCAGTGCCTTTCAAATAACGCAAAACTCTCTTTAGAGCTTTCCAATGCACATATCCTGGTTTTGAGACAAACCGACTCAGTTTGCTAACAGCAAAAGAGATGTCAGGTCTTGTAGCACTGGGTAAGTACATAAGCGAGCTAATAATCTGAGAATATTTCAATTGATCTCTAGAAATTCTTCGATTCTTTCGAAGTAACACACTCGCATCATATGGTGTTGGAGAGGGCTTGCAGTCACTATAGCCAAAGCGACTCAAGATCTTTTCCACATAGTGAGATAGAAGCAATGTAATCCCACCATCATCGTCTCTCAACAACTTGATGTTCAGAATGACATCAGCCATTCCTAAATCCTTCATCTCAAAGCAGCGAGATAGGAAATCCTTGACCTCCTTAATAACATTCAGATTTGTT
>NW_021253648.1:0-628 GCF_002162155.2 Triticum dicoccoides
GCCGTTTTGGTCGCCGAAGGAGCGTTTCCGACGCCCTCCGCCGTTGCTGGCGTCGCCGGCGACAAGCCGCGGGTCAACTCCGGCGGGTTTTGACCCGGGGTTTGACCCCCCTGACGTGTGGGCCCAGGCGCCTGCTAGATTAGTGTTAGATTAGTTAGCGCTAATTAACCTAGCTAATTAGATAGGCCACTAACATGCGGGCCCCGCCCGGCTAACTAAGTTAGTTAGGGCTAACTAACTTAGTTAGTTGACTGGGTCACTGACCAGTGGACCCCACAGGTCAGTTTGACCTGGACGGCGCCCGTTGACCTGCTGAGGTCAGCATGAGGTCATGCTGACGCAATAATTCCTCTCTGGAATTAAAATAAATTAGGAAATGATTTAATAATTCCAGAAAATTGTAAAAACTTCTAAAAATCATAGAAATTCAACCGTAGCTCCAAATTAAATAAATTATATATGAAAAATTATCAGAAAAATTCAAGGAATCCATCTGTACCATTTTCATGCATGTTAGAACAACTTATAGCTGCTGTTTAGCACAAATCAATTAAATGGTATTTGAGTAATCACATATGGAGTTTGAATTTGAATCTTGTATTCAAACCAACTTCATTTAATCTGTTGC
>NW_021253649.1:0-599 GCF_002162155.2 Triticum dicoccoides
GATTAGGGCACTAGGGCCCACATGTCAGTGGCTCTGGGGTTAGATTAGGTGGTGATTAGCTTAAGCTCATCACCTGATGGCGGGGGCCCACCTGTCAGTGTCAGCAGAGGGGGTAGTTAAGATAAAATAGTTAAACTAATTAACAGGGGGGGCTGGCCCCACCTGTCATCGACCCAGAGAGGGGGGGGGGGTCCCGCCGTGGTCAACGTGGTCAGACCCACCGGCGGCTTGACGCCGGCGAGGCCAGACGCGATGGTGCGCGTCGGAAACCAACTACAGGGGCTCTTTTGGCGCGCAGGAAGCAGCTACGGGGAGAGGGTGGAGTGGCGCATCCAACGGTGGCGGTGGCGGAGGCTGGGGTGGCCGGAGCTGCCGGCGGCGACCTCTTTTGCGGCTGCCGGAGTTCGGGCAATCTCGGGGTCGGGGTTAGGGAGCACGGCAGGAGGAGCTGGGGCGTGCTACAGACTCCTGAGATCATGGTGAGCACGTCAGTGGGCTCGGATACGAGCTGGGGTGGCTGTGGCCACGGCCACGCCATGGCCGGCGGCGAGAGATTCTCGGGCAAAGTGGTGGGGCTAGCTAGAGAGGGAGGTGGGGCA
>NW_021253650.1:0-1008 GCF_002162155.2 Triticum dicoccoides
GTCACAAACCGGATACGTGTATATGTTGAATGGTGGAGCAGTAAGCTGGTGCAGCTGCAAGCAGAGCGTCGTGGCGGGATCTACGTGTGAAGCGGAGTACATGGCAGCCTCGGAGGCAGCGCATGAAGCGATTTGGGTGAAGGAGTTCATCACCGACCTAGGAGTCATACCCAATGCGTCGGGGCCGATCAAACTCTTCTGTGACAACACTGGAGCTATTGCCCTCGCCAAGGAGCCCAGGTTTCACAAGAAGACCAGGCACATCAAGCGTCGTTTCAACTCCATCCGTGAAAATGTTCAAGATGGAGACATAGAGATTTGCAAAGTGCACACGGATCTGAATGTCGCAGATCCACTGACTAAACCTCTCTCGCGTGCAAAACATGATCAACACCAGAACTCTATGGGTGTTCGATTCATCACAATGTAACTAGATTGGTGACTCTATTGCAAGTGGGAGACTGTTGGAAATATGCCCTAGAGGCAATAATAAAAGTATTATTATATTTCAATGTTCATGATAAATGTCTTTTATTCATGCTATAACTGTATTATCCGGAAATCGTAAATACACGTGTGAATACTTAGACCACAATATGTCCCTGGTGAGCCTCTAGTTGACCAGCTCGTTGTGATCAACAGATAGTCATGGTTTCCTGACTATGGACATTGGATGTCGTTGATAACGGGATCACATCATTAGGAGAATGATGTGATGGACAAGACCCAATCCTAAGCATAGCATAAAAGATCGTGTAGTTCGTTTTGCTAGAGCTTTGCCAATGTCAAGTATCTCTTCCTTAGACCATGAGATCGTGTAACTCCCGGATACCGTAAGAGTGCCTTGGGTGTATCAAACGTCACAACGTAACTGGGTGACTATAAAGGTGCATTACAGGTATCTCCGAAAGTAGCTGTTGGGTTGACACGGATCGAGACTGGGATTTGTCACTCCGTATGACGGAGAGGTATCTCTGGGCCCACTCGGTAATGCATCATCATTATGAG
>NW_021253651.1:0-469 GCF_002162155.2 Triticum dicoccoides
GCTATCCTATTTTTAGGTGTTTCTGAGTGTTTTGAGACAGGTGCCATTATAGGAAGTTTTTTTTGACCCGTTTCCAGTTTTTGGGTCCGGACAGTCAAAAAAAAAAAATTGGTCAAAAAAATTTCGTGCCCATCCTGTCAGTTTGAGCTAAGAAGAGTTTTGAGACACTCGCCATTATAGTGATTTTTCGCAAAAAAAAAAGCAGCGCAAAAAAAAGAGCGCAAAAAAAAAGAGCGAAAAAAAAAATTCCAGAGTGTGCTTTTCCCTTGTTTACGTGCCGCGTCGTGATTTTGTTAGTGTTCTAGGCTCGCGTCTCTAGCACAGTCTAGCCTAGGACCAGCACAGTACCGTCGTTGAGCGTTTATTCAACTTTGCATCTCTGAATTGATTATTGCTGACCCTTTTTGCTACCATATTATAAGCCTTCCCAGCTCCACATACATCTACGTCGTGCGTTTGACTCTCCCTG
>NW_021253652.1:0-404 GCF_002162155.2 Triticum dicoccoides
ATGTCTGCTTTGCCCGGATGCAGTTGTTTAATGACTTCATCGCTGACCTCACCCTTCGGGAGATTGATAGGATTGGTGCCCGGTACACCTGGACCAATCGACAAGCCTCCCCGACCCAGTCCGTCTTGGACCGGGTCCTAGTGTCCCCGGATTGGGACCTCCGTTGCTCCCTTGCCTCTCTCCGCGCCATCACTAGGATTGGCTCGGATCATGTCCCCCTTCTTCTCTCCTCCGCGGACGAGCGTCCGCCGATCCCCCCTCGTTTCCGCTTTGAGACCTTCTGGCTCTCCCAGGCTGGATTCACCGACGCCGTCTGCGCGCGGTGGATCGAGGCTCGGGATCACCCCCACCCTCGGCCACCCTCAGCTATTGACGCGTGGCACTTCTGTGCGAAACGTGGCAGG
>NW_021253653.1:0-1812 GCF_002162155.2 Triticum dicoccoides
GTGAAAATGTTGGACTTCTTCTCTGCGGTCTTAAGCGTGGTGATGTCCATCGTGGCCAGGTTAGTAAGTGTGGTGACATAGCCATAATATGGTAGCATTCCACTAAATATAACATCAGTGACAACAATTATACTTTATACAAGTGAGGTTAAACGGTGCAGCGTAAGCAAACCGTATGACAATCGAACGTTAGTTTAATTCTTGTAGACATTCCATCAAACACCTTGTGTGCATACACCAACAAGCAAACATAGTTTGATATCCGCACACATGGTAGCCACCAAGCATTTGATTGCATCATACTTGCAAGAATAAATTGACCATAAATCAATACACCAAGATTGTCAACATATCAAAAGAACACTCAAATCAACATACACGATGCATGATTCATCTCACCATGGCACAAGTACTCACATAAGAGGAAGCATAGCAAGATAATACCAATATAGAGGTTGACACCAAGATTTACGTGGAAACACTTGTGTGGAAAACCACAGGAGGTAGCACGAGCAATCATCCACTATGGAGAACAAGATACAAGTTGAAAGCTAAAAAATACAGGAGAGGCTTCAAATCCCCTCTTAGATTTGAGCACAAAGCACTCACTTATGGGTAATTTGGTGAGGAAACACTCACCTATCACCCTCTCAAACTCTCCCTAGCCATAACACTCTCATGGTGAAGAATAAACCACTCAAGTGGGGAAGAATACCCCCAAAAGGAAAAATAAATACCAATCTCGTGCAACAGCAGGCCGCTGACTTATAGATGACCTAACATCTCCAATCCTCATGACGGAAGTACCAAAGTGCCCCCGTGGAATTACCACATAAGTGGGCCTTCATTTGTCAACATGGACTGCACCAAATGACCTCCAAACCGGGTTATACTACAGCCATCTATCACACAGTAAGCCAGGTTCTTAGTTGAACATGTAGATATTGAATCAAAATTTACTTTTGCTCTTAGCCGTAGAGGTCTTTGGACAAACAGATGTATCAAGAAATTGCCCTCTTTTATCGCTAAAGAATCTTTGCTATGCACAGGCCTTTTCAAATTTATTTTCTGTTGCTGCAATACTTTGATTTCAGTTTGGTCTTGCATATTTGTGACACCATCTCTATGTGGTGCCTTTTCCAGTAGTATTTGCTGCTTTTATTTTATTACTGATTTCACTATGTGGTGCCTTTTCCAGTAGTATTTGCTGCTTTTATTTTATTACTGATTTCACTTGCTGACCATTTCCTACTATCAGGTGGTTTGCAAACCCGGGACTGTAAAGTCATACAAAAAGTTTGAGGCCCAAATTTACGTCCTTACCAAGGATGAAGGTGGTCGCCACACTGCCTTCTTCTCCAATTACAGACCACAATTCTACTTCAGGACAGCTGATATCGGTGGGAAAATCGAGTTGCCTCCGGACGTGAAAATGGTTATGCCTGGTGACAATATAACTGCAATCTTCGAGTTGATGTTGCCTGTTCCACTCGAACCAGGTTCGCCTACATTTCGTGCCTTTTGAGATTTTCGGCATTGGGATTTGCTCTAGTACTACTGAACCTCATCTGTCTATTATGTGCTATGCAGGCCTAAGATTTGCACTAGGGAAGGAGGAAGGACCGTCGGCGTCGGAGTCGTCACTGAAGTCATGAGCTAATTGTGTTCCCACCTCTCTTTCTTTTCTTTGGCGTAGTGAATTTTAGCAAATTAAAGAATGTTGATATGAAGGATTTGTCCGGTCGGAAACACAAGATTTTTTTTCAATAAAGAACGTTTTTTAATTATCTCAAAATATAGCATCAAACAAAT
>NW_021253654.1:0-401 GCF_002162155.2 Triticum dicoccoides
CGGCTTAGAACCCGGACTTCAAAAACGTTTTGAACGCCATGGAGCATATGAGATGTTCCAAGATACAAAATTGGTATTTCAGACTCACGTCGTGTCGAGAGGTATGAGATCTCTGACGAGTACTTCACCTAAAAGATTGAGGAGAATAGCTCAACTAGTGAGCATGTGCTCAGAATGTCTTAGTACTACAATTGCTTGAATCAAGTGGGAGTTACTCTTCTAGATAAGAGTGTAATTGACAGAGTTCTCTAGTTACTATCGCCAAGTTACTAGAACTTAGTGATGAACTATAATATGCAAGGGATGGCGAAAGTGATTCCCGAGCTCTTCGTGATGCTGAAATCGACGAAGGTAGAAATCAAGAAAGAGCATCAAGTGTTGATGATTGACAAAACCACTAG
>NW_021253655.1:0-1283 GCF_002162155.2 Triticum dicoccoides
TCCATAGTCAGGAAACCATGACTATCTGTTGATCACAACGAGCTGGTCAACTAGAGGCTCACCAGGGACATATTGTGGTCTAAGTATTCACACGTGTATTACGATTTCCGGATAATACAGTTATAGCATGAATAAAAGACATTTATCATGAACATTGAAATATAATAATACTTTTATTATTGCCTCTAGGGCATATTTCCAACAGTCTCCCACTTGCACTAGAGTCACCAATCTAGTTACATTGTGATGAATCGAACACCCATAGAGTTCTGGTGTTGATCATGTTTTGCACGCGAGAGAGGTTTAGTCAGTGGATCTGCGACATTCAGATCCGTGTGCACTTTGCAAATCTCTATGTCTCCATCTTGAACATTTTCACGGATGGAGTTGAAACGACGCTTGATGTGCCTAGTCTTCTTGTGAAACCTGGGCTCCTTGGCGAGGGCAATAGCTCCAGTGTTGTCACAGAAGAGTTTGATCGGCCCCGACGCATTGGGTATGACTGCTAGGTCGGTGATGAACTCCTTCACCCAAATCGCTTCATGCGCTGCCTCCGAGGCTGCCATGTACTCCGCTTCACACGTAGATCCCGCCACGACGCTCTGCTTGCAGCTGCACCAGCTTACTGCTCCACCATTCAACATATACACGTATCCGGTTTGTGACTTAGAGTCATCCAGATCTGAGTCGAAGCTAGCATCGACGTAACCCTTTACGACGAGCTCTTCGTCTCTTCCATAAACGAGAAACATGTCCTTCGTCCTTTTCAGGTACTTCAGGATATTCTTGACCGATGTCCAGTGTTCCTTGCCGGGATTACTTTGGTATCTTGCTAAAAAACTTACGGCAAGGTTTACATCGGGTCTGGTACACAGCATGGCATACATAATAGATCCTATGGCTGAAGCATAGGGGATGACACTCATCTCTTCTTTATCTTTTGCCGTGGTCGGTGACTGAGCCGAGCTCAATCTCACACCTTGTAACATAGGCAAGAACCCCTTCTTGGACTGATCCATTTTGAACCTCTTCAAAATCTTATCAAGGTATGTGCTTTGTGAAAGACCTATGAGGCGTCTCGATCTATCTCTATAGATCTTGATGCCTAATATATAAGCAGCTTCTCCAAGGTCCTTCATTGAAAAACACTTATTCAAGTAGGCCTTAATGCTGTCCAGAAATTCTATATTATTTCCCATCAAGAGTATGTCATCTACATATAATATGAGAAATGCTACAGAGCTCCCACTCACTTTCTTGTAAACGCAGGCTTCTCCATAAGT
>NW_021253656.1:0-839 GCF_002162155.2 Triticum dicoccoides
CTGTTGGTTTGTATGACTGTATGACTTGAATGCTGGGTCGTGAGACCGTTACTGTGTGTATGTTATGTATGGCTCCCTGAGCCTTAAATAGAGTACTTGTGTCGTAGAGTCATGTTGTGATGCTTCGTTGTATTTGCACATATCGAGCATATTGTGTGTATGATTGAAATGCTTGGTATGTGTGGGATCTGACTATCTAGTTGTTTATCTTTAGTAGCCTCTCTTACCGGGAAATGTCTCCTAGTGTTAACGCTGAGCCATGGTAGCGTGCTACTGCTCTGGAACACTTAGGCTGGCCGGCATGTGTCCTTCTTCGTTCCTGTGTCTGTCCCTTCGGGGAAATGTCACGCATGGAGTACCGGAGTCCTGTTAGCCCGCTACAGCCTGGTTTACCGGAGTCCTGCTAGCCCAGTGCTACAGCCCGGACCCACTTGCTGATGACCGACACGTTCGAAGCTGGGTCATGGATGTCTGTCCCTGTAAGTCTGTGCCACTTTGGGTTTACGACTAGTCATGTCAGCCCGGGCTCCTTATCATATTGATGCTAGCGACACTGTCATATACGTGAGCCAAAAGGCGCAAACGGTCCCGGGCAAAGGTAAGGCGACACCCGTGGGAATACCGTGCGTGAGGCCGCAAAGTGATATGAGGTGTTACCGGCTAGATCAATGTGACATCGAGTCGGGGTCCTGACAGCGTTGGCATCAGAGCCGGACTGCCTGTAGGTTCTCCAAGCCAAACTGGTCGATGTTGAGTCTAGAAACTCTTTAGTTATATGTAGGGGAATTGTTTGTGGGTTGGAACGTAAGGCTCTTTTTATTCCTTTATCTTATGACATT
>NW_021253657.1:0-405 GCF_002162155.2 Triticum dicoccoides
AAATATTTAACCCCCACACATGAAAAAAGGTAGAAAGGGGCACCGGAGGAGATAGGAGTGCCGGGATGCAAAACGGACAACGGGGAAAAAGCTTGGATGCATGAGACGAACACGTATGCAAATGAAATGCACAAGATGACATGATACGAGATGCAAGACAAAGGCAACAACACACGGAGACAAAACCCCGAACCCAAGGAAAATAAAATAACTTAGTGCCGGAAACGGCAAGAGTTGGGATACATATAAGGGAAGTTACATCCAGGGTGTTACAACACTCCACCACTACGAAAGGATCTCGTCCCGAGATCTAGGACTGGAAAAACGTCCGGTACTCAGAACGGAGGTGATCCTCGCGTTCCCAGGTGGCTTCACAGTCGGAATGGTGTGACCACTTGACTATGA
>NW_021253658.1:0-463 GCF_002162155.2 Triticum dicoccoides
TCGATTCCTACTGCTACCGTGTACGGGAAAATGTGTGTCCGGCCGGTTTCCTTAAACAAAACAAATTGACAAATTTTAAAAAGTTTATGGATTTTATAAAATTCAGCTGTTCATCTTATTAGCAAATCGATGAAAAATAACGAATTATAAAAACTTCATGAATTTAAAAAAAAATGTGAATCTAAAAAAAGTGAAGAGCATGGAAAAAGTTCAGATTTTTCTAAAAAGGGTTCGTGAAATTCAGAAACACGAACTAAAATATAGTTCAGGAATCTGAAAAGGTTTGTGAATTTTAATTGTTCTCACCATATTGAACAAAAGTTTGTGAATTAAGGAAAAAACAGCCGAAAAAGAACAGTAGGAATCCTTTTTTAATGCTTCCCAGGAGTGACAGAAACAAAGAAACGTAGGGCCGGCGCACTTACAATGTACGAGCGGACCCTTTGTGCCGAGAGCAACTAAT
>NW_021253659.1:0-1494 GCF_002162155.2 Triticum dicoccoides
GAGATGTTGCAGATGCAAGTGAAGGGTGAGTTTATAATTTAGTTATGATTATGATTCCATTATCAACAATCTGGTTACTTACTTTTGCTAGATGCTTGATGTTTCTTTTCAATCGGAAACTTGATTTCTTAGTTTGCTTCTTAGTCGGTCAGGCATGGTAATTTGTAATATGTATGTTGTTTGTCTGTGATCTTGGCCGTTGGATCTCGAGCTCTGCAAAAGATGGAATTGTGGGTTCCTGGAGAAACATCAGTTGGATCTGGTTAGAACATCTTTTTTGTTCCTTTGCCCTTTGTATAGTATCGAGTACTGAGTAGTTTACTCGATTGAGCAGTTCACTCAATCGAGGATCAAGTTTTAGGTTATCCTTGCATATGTTTTAGTTCCTACAATACACATTGCTTGGTTCAAATAGAGGCGTGCAGTAAAATTTCCATACTAAGTAGCAGAAATGTTCCAAGGGAAGAATAGAAATTACTAATTACTAAGTAAACAATCCATAGGATGTGCATCATGCAATGAATGTAAAGCTCTGTATTTGCCATATTGGGGAACAGGGGAACATAAGCTTAAGTTAGTTTTATTACTTTCATATAGATCTTCTGCATCTCATATTTTCATGCTTAACATGAATTTCCTAGAGGTTCAAAAGTTAAATTAAAACGACGGAGATCAGGGTCAGAGGTAGAGTAGAATTATAATAATGAATGTGATCAAGCGGTTTACATCACCACATTGTTGGGACTAATTATCAGTATTCTCTGGCATCTATTGGACCACCTGCTCTCTACCAAAAGAAATGATAAATAAAGGTGGACAATAATAGGTTATATCATGATAGTGATCACGGGGGAGAGAAATACTTTTTCAAGTCATGCATGGATTTTTTATCAGGAAAATTTATTTTCTTCATGCTCATTCTTTTGGGCCTAGAGCCAGTAGAATAATTAGAATATCCTGTTTGTGCCATCTGCATACACTTCAGGTAAAAATAATAATGTGCTTCCTGTTACTTGCTTTGTTTTGGTAATGTACATACATCACATGTGATATATAATTGGTAGTAGATAAACTATATTTGTTATCCAGTGAATGATTTTAGATTCTTTCATGAAAGCATCTTCCCCCTTTTGTGATTTCCATTACATGAAATGAGTTACAATGACTGTCATGATATATTTCTTCTCTGAATATTTATTACCATGGAACTCAACTATCCAGTGTGTATAGTTGTATACCTCATTTGAAGAAAAGAAAACTCTCGAGTATCCGTTATACCTGAATCATAAATTACTACTGCACACTGATCAGAGTGTGTAGCATCAGATCTACACCTTACAGAAAACAGAAAACTACTCAAGTAGTGATGCTAAAATATTTTGCTTTGAGCTGGAGGCTTGGTTACAGCAGAAATTTCTCATGGAAAATACTTAAATCCATGGAAAATAATAAATCGAGGTCTTTTGTTATTGTTTTGCAGTTTATGAACATGAT
>NW_021253660.1:0-420 GCF_002162155.2 Triticum dicoccoides
CTGTCTTAGTGTAGCGACGACGGACACCGAGACGAGCACGTGACACCACTGCTGCCCTGTGTTAGCGTAACGCGAGTCGAGGCGGACGTCGTCGCGGTAGCGACGAAGGATGCCGAGACAAGCACGTGACACCAGTGCCACCCTGTCTTAGGTAACGCGAGTCGAGGCGGACGTCGTCGCGGTAGCGACGACGGACACCGAGACGAGCACGTGAAAACATTGCCACCCTGTCTTAGCGTAACGCGAGTCAAGGCGGACGTCGTCGCGGTAGCGACGACGGACGCCGAGACGAGCACGTGACACCAGTGCCACCCTGTCTTAGCGTAACGCGAGTCGAGGCGGACGTCGTCGCGGTAGCGACGACGGACACCGAGACGAGCACGTGACACCAGTGCCATCCTATCTTTGCGTAACGCGAGT
>NW_021253661.1:0-1117 GCF_002162155.2 Triticum dicoccoides
GAAACGCCGAGGGCGGCGAGGCAGCACGCGACGAAGGCGCAGCCGCGCCCGATCGGCGAGGCGGTGGGAGCGCAAGGGCTCCACGAGGCCTGCGAGGAGAGGCGTCCAGAGGTGGCGAGGGACGCGGTGCAGCCTGCTGAAACGGAAAAACAACCTCATCAAAATACACGTGCCGAGACACGATCACACGATGGGACTCCGGGTCGTAGCAACGGAAACCTTTGGTGTTTGGTTGGTAGCCAAGAAAAACACAAGCGATAGAGCGAGGCGCAAGCTTGTGCGGTGTCGTGGCGGTGATATTGGGATAACAAAGGCAACCGAAAACATGAAGATCATCGTATGACGGAGGTGACCCAAATAAGAGGTGATGAGGGGTGTAGTTCCACCGGGGTTTGCAAGGTCGGATGTTAAGGAGAAGGGTAGCTGTGGCGAGGGCATCGGGCCAAAACCTCGCCGGCATGTGTGCGTGGAAGAGCAAGGCGCGAACACTCTCGTTAAGAGTGCGGAGAACACGTTCGGCACGACCATTTTGCTGAGATGTGTATGGACATGTGAGACGAAAAATTGTGCCATGAGAGGATAAAAGAGTGCGAATGGCGAGGTTATCAAATTCCTTTCCGTTGTCGGTTTGGAGGTGAGCATTGGTGCGGTGAAAGTGGGTGGCAACATAGGCGTAAAAGGCATGAAGAGAGGAAGCGACGTCGGATTTGCGGCGCAACGGAAAGGTCCAAGTAAAGTGAGAAAAATCATCCAGAATGACAAGGTAATATGATAAACCCGAATTGCTAGGCACGGGAGATGTCCACACATCACAATGAATAACATCAAAAGGGAAAGTAGCAATGGTTGATGAGGTTGAAAACGGCAAACGAACGTGTTTTCCTACGCGACAGGCATGACAAGTGTGTGCTGCCGATTTATTACATGAAAAGGGAAAAGTCTGCAAAATTTTATGAAGAGTGTCGGCGCCGGGATGGCCAAGGCGAGCATGCCAGAGAGACACATCGGCGTGGAGGGCGACGGGACCACTGCTTGTCGTTTGGCCACACGGGTAAAGATCGCCGGGGGAGTCACATCGGTGCAGAACCTTCCGGGAGTGGGCATCCTTGACAGAAAA
>NW_021253662.1:0-401 GCF_002162155.2 Triticum dicoccoides
TATAGCATGGAACAATAAAAGATTATAGATACGTTGGAGACGTATCACCCGCGACATGCGGTACTACCACACATACCCACGGTACTACCGCTAGGCAGTGTGGTACTACCGCTCGCGCGGTAGCTAGGGGCCAGACAAGGCCTTGTTGCGTATAGTAACGAGCGATAGAACCGCCGGAGTGGTACTACCGTGCGCCCTTGCGGTACTACCGCAAGGCAGGGTTCACTCTGGACTGGCAAGGCATGGACTAATAAAATTACATACGTGGCTACTTTCGTTGACTTTTGGTCTGTGCGAGAATCCGGCACGGTACTACAGCTCAGAGCGGTACTACCGCGTAGGGTGCGGAAGTAAAAAATTATTTCCGCCCCTACTTCCACGCATGGCACCGTTTTGGGCTA
>NW_021253663.1:0-413 GCF_002162155.2 Triticum dicoccoides
TCAATTACTATCTTATCTGGAAGATTAACTCCCACTTGATTCAATAAATTGTAGTACCCAGACAATCTAAGCATATGCTCACTAGTTGAGCTAGTCTCCTCCATCTTCTAGGCAAAGTACTGTCAGAGGTCTTCTACCTCTCGACACGGTCATGAGTATGAAATACCAATTTCAACTCTTAGAACATCTTATATGCTCTGTGGCATTCAAAACATTTTTGAAGTCCCGGTTTTAAGCCGTAAAGCATGGTGCACTAAACTATCAAGTAGTCATCATACCGAGCTTTACCAAACGTTCATAACGTCAGTATCTACTCCTGCAATAGGTCCGTCACCTAGCGGTGCATCAAGGACATAATTCTTCTATGCAGCAATGAGGATAATCCTCGGATCATGGACCTAGTCTGCATCATT
>NW_021253664.1:0-519 GCF_002162155.2 Triticum dicoccoides
GACACACTAGTTTAGGCCTTCCTCCATGTTCCCATGCCCAATTCCAAAACAATCTTAGATGCTCATTTTCTTCCTCTTCCTGATTTGCCATCACTTCCACATCATCTAAATCCAAATATGCACATTTGTTAAAATAATTGTACAAGCAAATAGGAAAAGGAAGGAACACCTAAGAACTATAGGCATGGGAGGCATCAGGAAAACACAAAACAATCTTTGCTCCTAAATTAAGTGGCCAAGAAATCTAGGCTTTCCTCCATGTTCCCATGCCCACCGCTCTGAGGTAGTCATGGCTTCCTTCTCACTATTCTCTCTTAGGGCCTCATGATTTAAGCTTTACAATTTACTAAGCTTCCGTCATGGAAACACTTCCTCATGAGGTAAAAGGAAGGGGAAGGAGAACCTAAAAACAATAGGAATGGGAGGCAAGGGGAAACACCGAGGCAGATATCCACCTCTGTTTCCAGAGGTGTAGACGGATAGCTCAGGGTTTCATCCGTGCTCCCATTCTCACCGCTA
>NW_021253665.1:0-861 GCF_002162155.2 Triticum dicoccoides
GAGCTGTTTGCAAGGTGTGTTGATCCAAACAGCAAGAATGCCCAATCCAACTCCACAAATCACAGCTCAGCAAATAAAGATAAACAACATTTTGAGCAAAGGGACGACGAAAGATCAAATGATTTTTTCAGAGAGTACTGCCCAGCACCAAGTTTCGATCTAGGCATAGATGATTTGCCCACAAGATCTGCAGACAACACAGCACATCAACATGTTGGGTCAAGCACATTTGCAGAGCATGAGTTCAAGGAACTCCCAGTACATAACCAGCCAATCATCGATATAACCGATGATGATTATCTGTTGGACGTTGAAGGCATAGATGAACCGTGTGTGCAAGCAGAAGGAAATGCATACCAAACACCTAAAAAAAGTTCTAACCAAGGAGAAGTGGGGTCAGGCAGCAAGATTTACAGTAGTAGTAGCTCAGGAGAGATGCATCCACATCAATTCGAGAGAAGGATTATCAAGCCACCTCCTTGCAAGAGGTCACCATTCATTGACTATAATGAGAAGAAAGTCTACATGTCCAAACCTGAAGCAAATAGATTGTATGCATCAGTTATTTTGCATGGAAGAATTAATGAAGAAGAATCACCAGATGTGGATACCAGGTATGACAGTATGTTACTGCATTTCTTTTTTGTCAGCTGTTGCACAATGCACTTTCCCCCAGGCAAGGTCTATCATGTTATCCAGGCAATTCATACTGTGTTTACAAGCAATCCATTTATGGAATCAGGCAACTTGGCTTAGTGTGAATTTTTTTTTGAAATAGTCCCTCCTTGATATGACCATGCCCCCCATGTGTTTTTCCTAAGTTGAAATGGTGGTAGGCAAATTATGGAAGGATTTTGTGAG
>NW_021253666.1:0-2619 GCF_002162155.2 Triticum dicoccoides
GGTCCCGGGCAAAGGTAAGGCGACACCCGTGGGAATACCGTGCGTGAGGCTGCAAAGTGATATGAGGTGTTACATGCTAGATCGATGTGGCATTGAGTCGGGGTCCTGACAGCTTTGGTATCAGAGCCTGACTGCCTGTAGGATTACCAAGCCAAACTGGTCGAAGTTGTGTCTAGAAATGCTTTAGTTATGTAAGGGAATTGATTGTGGAAGGGAACGTAAGGCTCTTTTTACTCCTTATACGTCATGGCCTTCTGATCTGAGTCATCCTCTTCTCTTCTACGGGGTTTAAGAACTAGGCTTCTCATCTATCCATCAAGATGACGTGTTACTAATCCATAGACTTATAGAATTGATAGTTTCAAATCTCAGTTGAATTTTTACTACTTCCGTATGTTCACAGCTGGCCTCAGAACCTTGATTTTGTGATGTTGAGTGGTCATGCCACCATTTTTGCAGGATGTCTCAAATCATTTTGAGCATTTACAGCCATTATGCTGTTCGAGTCATCCCAGATTTCTAAATAGTCTGATGCATTTGCAAATCCCTTCTCTCCATTTCTAATGTTCATTTGGGCCAGATTAATCACACAAATTAGTGTGTTGAGGTACTCCGCCGCCTCGGCATATATGTTGGAGCTATTATTATGAACCTAGGTGTTCTAGGGAGTCACCTAGTAATCCAGCCATGTTTTGTGTTCCCGGTGTGATGATTCTGGCCATTATTTACGAAAGCATCCTGTGATGGCATTTAGTAGTAGGTATTCTATTCCTGGGTTCTTGAACCCGAGGTTCACCCTACTTACCTCCTGTTGATAGTGTCACTAGTTCCTTTAGGATATTAGTAACTTTGCGATAGTCCTCGAGGTCCATGGTATTTCCTTCTGCCAAATACTATGAACCGCTTATGGCAGAAGTTCCTCGCTGAACTGAAGGATCACAATCAGAGTACTCTTGAGGAGTTCTCCATTCATAATTGTGAATTTACCAGTTCTACCCTTTCCGCATGGGTTATCCGGATGAAATGTTGAGCTTCGCTCGACATACTAATCTATGCATCCACAACTCAGAAAGATATATGTTCCTTTGAGTTGTCCCTCTTTAGTTGTTTTCTGACCTCCATCTATCAATTGATAATCAAGAGTATGCGTGCATCCGTTCATCGATGCCTATTATTCTTGTGGTCCGTCGAGCCATTCTATTCTGGAATGACTAGGAGAAACAAACTCCAGTACCTTGTCCATTTCTAGGATTGGGTCAAAGTAGTTGTATTCCGCAGATCAAATGCCAATCTAGCTTCTAATCTGTTCCACTCTGGAGTATTGCCATCTTATGTCAAGAATGTCCATGGAATTGTACAACCTCTTATGAATTCTTGATACAGTGATACTCTCGCCATCATTTTTCATTCCTCGGTCCCTGTGTTGTTGCAACCGGAATACCGACAAATGGAATGTGATGTGTGAAATCAATACTCCTAGCAACCTCGTTGCTTGGTAGTAAATGGAAAATATTCTCATACTTAACATGTTGGTTATTAAATAATCATTCTAAGACAGATCGTGCTACCTAGTCCTTATTTCTGGTGCACTCTTCGATCAATGAAGTTAGGATTTCAATCCCTTGCTTAATTGATCACATCATCTTGCCTCGGAAGCAAGATTGTTCTCGAGCTTAATAACATATTGGTTGTTCGTAATTTTCTGAATATCTTCTCGGAAGTATTACCAGGTTGTCACCTGAACGCTTTGTAGGGTTCGTGATCAAGTTGGTTTTCCATAAACCACCCCTTGTTCAAAAATTTGTGTTGGATACCCTGAGCTAGTTGGTAAAATGAACAACAACTTGGAGAGTTGGAAGATGAAAGTTTGTCCGACTTAGTTCATTTTCAAAGGGATATCCTTGTGTTTGTGTGGTTGTTGAAGAAAGATGATATCTTCACCGATTGGTCCCTGTGATTAGTTGTTGGATCTATTGCCTTGTCAAAATTTTGACTTGAGTATGGGCTATCGTCAAGTCAAGTCAGAACCAATAATATTCATAATGTTGTCTTACCCGTGGTTGTTTCCTCGGGCATACACCGTTATAGCCTTTGGTCTGACCGATGCTACCGCCTTGTTCACATAATTGTGGAATTCCACTTATATGGAAACCTAGATGAATTGTTGTTGAGCCCATCAGCAACATCTTTATCTCCTCCATGATTCATGTTGAACATTCAGCTAGTATTGGAAACTTATATAAGCATTATCTTCGTGTTTCGTTCATGAAGAATATGCTTGGATGAAAGAAGTGACTTCCTCTAGTTCATGTGCATTGGATGCAAGATGCCACCGTCAATTCGAGAAAGCATGTTTTTACTTCCTATGGAATCATCCAGAGTCGGTCATGCACGTGCGAAGTATTCTGTGGTCTGTTAGACTGATCATCTTCGTTTCATATGAATTCCATAGCACACCAAGCCACTGATTGATTTGTTCAAGGAGAAGAAGTTTCTTCTTAAGAGCTAGACTTATGCAAGGACTTCGATATCCTCGTTGATGATTCCTCTCTGAACTCGGTAGTGTTTCATTGTAAGACTACCAGGTGACCATGCTTGTCTGGGACAGTGTGTTCACAT
>NW_021253667.1:0-917 GCF_002162155.2 Triticum dicoccoides
CTCGTACCTGAGGTGGTGGTGCAGGCCTACCATTACGAATATATACCTGAGGTCGACCTGCTGGTGGTGGTACAGGTGGCTGCACGTAGTGTTGATTTTGATCAACCTCATCCTCATAATCTCCCACATAATCATCCTCCTCCGCATCAGCAGCAGGAGCCACAGAAGTATCAACAGCAGCACCAACAGTTTGGCCAAACGCAAGAGGAACACGGCTTGCTCGGCGGAGGTCTGCTTCGCGACGTGGAGGTAGTCGTTGTTGTTGTTGTTGGAGAGGTGCGTTAGGTGCAGCGGGTGGTGGTGGTGGAAGACGCGCGAGCAATTCATTAAACTTGTTATCGAGCTTTGTTTCGAACGTCTTCTCAAAGCCAGTGATCTTCTCCATGGCCTCTTCAAAATTGTTCAGCACATCTTGCACATGTTCAGTCATCATTTGCTGAAACTTATCATGAAGCTCCTTGTTCGATAAATTCTCCCAGTCAATCTCGTCGGCTTGTGATCCTGGCATGGTTAGCAGCAATAGAAACACACACGAATATGATCCTACAGACTATGAACAAGTGGTGGTGGTGGGTGTCACAAATCCGTCAAGCAAATCTCAAATTCTTACCAGTTCTTACCCAGCAGCAGGCGGTGATCGGCAACCGTTGTAGTCAAAAACTCTCAAAGCTTGGATAGAGCGATTACCAGGGAGAGTCAAACGCACGACGTAGATGTATGTGGAGCTGGGAAGGCTTATAATATGGTAGCAAAAAGGGTCAGCAATAATCAATTCAGAGATGCAAAGTTGAATAAACGCTCAACGACGGTACTGTGCTGGTCCTAGGCTAGACTGTGCTAGAGACGCGAGCCTAGAACACTAAAAAAATCACGGCGCGGCACGTAAACAAGGGAAAAGCACACTCTGAATTTTTTTT
>NW_021253668.1:0-675 GCF_002162155.2 Triticum dicoccoides
GAACTCCCTAAAGAGTACGGCGCATACTCCAATTGGATCATGCATTTCGACGGCTCCAAAATGTTGGCTGGCTTGGGGGCTAGCATCGTCTTGACGTCCCCAACCGGAGACACAGTCCAATGCGTACTTCAAATAATGTACACGAACTCCAACAACGCAGCCGAATACGAGGCCCTACTACATGGTCTCCGGATGGCAATCTCCATGGGTATTCAACGCCTAGAGGTGCGCGGGGATTCAAACCTCGCAATATCCCAAGTAAATGGAGACTTTGACGCCAGGGATCCGAAAATGGCAGCATACCGTAACGCCGTCATAAAAATGTCAGCTCGGTTCGAAGGACTCGAATTCCACCATGTAGCCTGGGATAATAACCAGGCAGCAGACGTGTTGGCACGCATCGGCGCAAAATGCGACGCCGTCCCTCCAAACATCTTCCTGGAGCGGCTCTTTAAGCCATCCGTATTATGGGAAGAGGAGTCCAGAAATAACAACCCGGAACCAACTGCATCACCCAACACGGAACATTCTGACACAATCGGTGCCTCAGCCAATGAAATAACACCTTCAGCCCAGGAAATAATGGCAGTAATTGCCCCGTGGATGGAGCCATTCCTAGCCTACTTAATCAGGCAGGAACTCCCCGAAGACCAAAATGAGGCCCGCTGCATAGTT
>NW_021253669.1:0-1021 GCF_002162155.2 Triticum dicoccoides
TGTCGTCGTCGCTTGGAACAGGGGGGTCTGAGGTTTTCACCTGAGCTCCTGGGAGGGGTGGAAGGAAGGAGGTCCTCTCCGAAGCCTCCAACGAGGGAAGCAACACCCAAAGGCACTGCCATCGGAGTGGCCGCCACGTCGGCCAAGAGATTCCCCCGGAACCCTTCCAGCCACCGGATCTGCAAGGCCAGCACCCAAGAACGGTGACCGAAGCCACCAACGGCCGGATCCGCTGCAGATCGGAGTAGATCGGGGTCGAGGACGAACATCACCATGGCCACCAACATCCAGCGAGGAACCGCCGCCGCAGCCGAAGCCCACCACCTCCCCCCATCCACATGGCCAGGGAAATGGCCCACCTGTCCACGCCGGCGCCGCCCGCCGCCAAGCTGCGCCGCGTGCCACCAGCCATGGCCGCCGCCATGGATCCGAGCCGCAGGCGGGCCGCCAGCCGCGGGGCCCCACGGGAGAGGAGAGCCGCGCCACGGGGGAAGGCCCCGCCGCCGCCGCCACGACGCGGGCTTCGCCCGGTGGTGGCCTCCGGCGGCGGCGAGGGGATTAGCTGGAGAAGGGAGGCCCGGCGGCGGCGCGGTTGGGGGCTGCCGCCCGTGTCGCCTAGGCGACGCGGGGGCCGATCTGAATTCCTACCAATAAGTATCTGCAGCTTGTGACCGTAGCCGGCCGCCTCGATCGAGTACAAAAAACGAGGAGAAAACCTAGCATAGTATAATCTGGAAGTTGCAGGCAATTAAATCGTTGCTGTGCTGCACGCGGTGGCTGCAAGATGCAATCGGGCTAGACGAACGGGCAACTGGTCCCAGCCCAACGTGAAATATCCTGCAAGCTTCCCATCGGGTCTAAAGTGGAGTCTTTTAGTACGTAGAAATTATGCATGTGAGCACGCGGTTTGCCCCCTCCCAGCTCCCTCTTAAACTAGGCCGCCAAACGAGCACTAGAGAAGAAACCAGTAGACTGTTTCACTAGCAAGCTGAAGAGAAACCACAA
Organism: Triticum dicoccoides; assembly: GCF_002162155.2. Lineage (NCBI taxonomy): Eukaryota > Viridiplantae > Streptophyta > Magnoliopsida > Poales > Poaceae > Triticum > Triticum dicoccoides. The sequence goes on from NW_021253669.1 coordinate 1,006, forward strand.
ATCTTCCGCTCCACCA
>NW_021253670.1:0-422 GCF_002162155.2 Triticum dicoccoides
ACCTATTACAAATAATTTTACACTAGAATTAAACTAGCTCTATAACCTAGTTTAAATAATTTTACACTAGTGTTAAACTAGCTCTACAAGCTAGTACAAATAATTTTACACTAGAGTTAAACTAGCTCTACAAGCTAGTTCAAATAATTTTACACTAGGGTTGAACAAGCTCTACAGGCTAGTTCAAATAATTTTACACTAGAGTTGAACTAACTCTACAGGATAGTTCAAATAATTTTACACTAGAGTTGAACTAGCTCTACAAGCTAGTTCAAATAGTTTTACAGTAGTCTTGAACTAGCTCTACAAGCTAGTTTAAATAATTTTACACTGGAGTTGAACTATCTCTATAACCTAGTACAAATAATTTAACACTAGAGTTGAACTAGCTCTAAAATCTAGGCAAATAATTTTAAACTAGA
>NW_021253671.1:0-1544 GCF_002162155.2 Triticum dicoccoides
GAGAGAGAGAGAGAGAGATCAAACACATAGCTACTGGTACATACCCTCAGCCCCGAGGGTGAAATACTCCCTCCTTGTCATGGAGAGCGCCGGGATGATGAAGATGGCCACCGGTGAGGGATTCCCCCTCCAGCAGGGTGCCGAAACAGGGTCCCGATTGGTTTTTGGTGGCTACAGAGGCTTGCGGCGGCGGAACTCCTGATCTATTCTGTCTCCCGATGGTTTTAGGGTATATTGGTATATATAGGAGGAAGAAATACGTCAGGGGAGCCACGAGGGGCCCACAAGGGTGGAGGGCGCGCCCAGGGGGGTGGGCGTGCCCCCTGCCTCGTGCCTCCCTCGTTGCTTTCCCGACGTGCACTCCAAGTCCCCTGGATTGCTCCCGTTCCAAAAATAACTCTCCCGAAGGTTTCACTCCGTTTGGACTCCTTTTGATATTCCTTTTCTGCGAAACACTGAAACAAGGAAAAAAACAGGAACTGGCACTGGGCTCTGGGTTAATAGGTTAGTCCCAAAAATAATATAAAAGTGCATAGTAAAGCCCATTAAACATCCAAGATGGATAATATAATAGCATGAATACTTCATAAATTATAGATATGTTGGAGACGTATCACTCCTCCATTGGACTAGTTTGCGCTATGTCGTCCCGGCAGGTGTGCCCCACATGTCGGTTTCCCTATTTTCCCGGCCATATTCGAGCGTCAGTGCTCCACGTTGCGCATTAGGCCTTTCACTATGTATGCCAAGCGAGACAACTTATTGTTTATTTGAGCCGGTCACGTATAATCATGTGGCGCTTGCTTATTTCTCATTCATCTCCAACCCTCTTCTCCATCGATCATGTCGCCCTTCGTTCGAGTCCATCCTCCCTCATGCCTCATTTGAACATTCTGCCGAGTATCATTCACATGTGGGCCTAGACCATGCTTGTATTTCCAATGTTTATTTGTAATTTGTCCGACATGCATACAAACAAATGGTTCGTTTGAAGTTTCACTTTGCCTCCACTACGTGTCGCTTCGCGTCTTAGTTTTGGCATCCCATTCGGTACATGAGATGTATAATGTGAAAATTATATCATTCGAAGCTCCTTTCACATACGTATCCCTACCTTACCCTCCCTCTCGGTCACTTACTGGAAGACCCCATGCTTGCTAGACCCCGCATGTCAGTTACTCAATGGGTTCGGCCACATCAGGGGATCCTCCATCCGTAGTATACTCCCTCTGTTTTTATTTACTCCACATAAAATGATGCGGGCGGGGGAGGGAGAAGGACGTCGGTTTGCTCTCTACTGCGGTCCCACAAGCAAGCGAAAACACAAGACGAAGAGCGTTCCATTCGGTAAGCGACATGGAGGGTCCAGCGTGCCGGGCTGCAACGTGAAGGCGACAAGAGCGATGTACAGTTAAAACCGATTGATCGATCGTCACCGGAACCACTATTCACACCAGAACCTTCGCTGCTTGGCCTACGCCAGCCACTGCCCTAAAACCACACCTAATCTCCAGCCCCTTCCCCCACCTTTCGATCCCCTAGCC
>NW_021253672.1:0-1132 GCF_002162155.2 Triticum dicoccoides
TGTCGAACCAAGTTCAACATATTTCTTCCGGATAACCCATGCAGAAAGGTAGAACTGGCAGAGTCACGATTTATGAATGGAGAACTCCTCAAGAGTACTCTAATTGTGATTTTTTTTGATCCAATAAACATCTGCCATAAGTAGTTCATGGTATTTGGAAGAAGAAGATACCACGGACTTCAAGGACTATCGCAAAGGTTACTAATATCCTAAAGGCACTAGCAATTACTATCAACATGAAGTAGGTAGAGTGAATCTCGGGTTCAGAACCCAGGAGTAGAATACCTACTACTAAGTAGCATCACGGGATGCTTCCGAGAATAAAGGCCAGAATCTTCACACTAGGACACAAATCATGGCTAGACCACTAGATGATCCCCTAAGCACTTAGGGTCATAATAATAATTCCAACATATATGTCGAGGCAATAATTACCTCAACACACCGATTAGTATGGTTAATCTGGCCCATGGGAACATCGGAAACAGAAGGAAGGGATTTGCAAATGCATCGGACTATTTAGAAACCTGGGATGACTCAGACAACATAACGGCTATAATTGCTCAAAAAGATTTGAGACAATCACAAAAATGGTGGCATAACCACTCAGAAGCACAATATCAAGGTTCCGAGATCAACAATTAACATACGGAAGTAGTAGGAACTGAACTGAGACTTAAATCCAACAATCTTATAAGTCTACTGATTAGCAACACGTGATCCTAATAGAAAGAAGAGATAGCCTAGTTCTTAATCCCCGCAGGAAAGATAAGATGACTCAGATTAGAAGGGCATGAGGTATAAGGAGTAAAAGAGCCTTACGTTCCATCCCACAATCAATTCCCTTATATAACTAAAGAATTTCTAGACTCAACTTCGACCAGTTTGGCTTAGTAATCCTACAGGCAGTCAAGCTCTGATACCAACGCTGTCAGGACCCCGACTCAATGCCACATCGATCTAGCATGTAACACCTCATATCACTTTGCGGCCTCACGCACGGTATTCCCACGGGTGTCGCCTTACCTTTGCCCGGGACCGTTTGCGCCTTTTGGCACACGTATATGACAGTGTCGCTAGCATCCATATGATAAGGAGCCCGGGCTGACATGGCTAGTCGTAAACCCAAAGC
>NW_021253673.1:0-1399 GCF_002162155.2 Triticum dicoccoides
TTTTGTATTTGAATAGGCTTTATACAATAATCTTTAGCATATCATCCACATACAAATGTAATCATAGCATATACATACAATTAGTCTCATCAAATCATGTCATCATCATAATCACCATCCAACACAAAGTGGTCTCTCGTCATCAATCTCAAAAATAGCGATACAAGTCTCAACTACTTGCAAATACATCGCCATACATCTAAACAATGATATACGCGAGAATAGCTATCACTTTGAGTACATGAGTTCGTATCCCTCTCTCGCATTAGCGTGAACCTAAACTAACTACTGCCTGTCGCTCGGAAACCGAAAACCAATACACCTGGGCCTGACACTCTGGCCACTTGTCGTATATATACTCCTGGCGTAGCACTTCTTCGCCATCTATGATCTATGCACCTGCATTGTCACATGACTCGATGATATGCAACATATATTGTTGAGCAATAGAAAGAGACAGACTTGGCAAAAATAGAAACAACATATCATAAGCATAAATAACAAAGTTCATCGTACCCAAAATGCCCTAACTAGAGTGATTTTTGCTAGCCGAGGAGGAGGACGGTTTAATTACATCACAAATAAAGTTTCACCATGTAACTCAAAGTTTTGTCATAAAAGATAGTATGGACTAAACGAACACATTGTAATATATCGACAATCACTCCATCATGTCGTGCCATCCATCCATGTCAGGGACATAGTCCTCGAGCTTAGTGAAAGGCTTCATGTCGAGACACTGAGAGGCTATCCATGTTCTGACGTCTTCCCGTGACATTTGTCCTTCTGCGTAGAACATCCCTTCTTTTCCGACGACCTCATTCATGATGATTTGGGCAAGTTCGCGCTAGATGTTATAGAACTCAGCTCGAAGTCGATGATCCTCGATATCTCCTATGTCCTTTTCCCATTGCAGAATATGGGCATCGCCAGATCTAGGTGATATGTGAAGGTTCTGGTGATCCCGTCTATACTCCAGCATGTGGTGTAGGACATAGAATCCATCATTAAGAGAATTGTTCGGTTCCTAGATGCAGCAGAAGTCGGTCTTATGGCTGAAGGCGGCCCTGCCGCCCCTTCTCTTCTTGTCCCTAACCTCTCCACCCATTGCTTGGTAGTAAAACATAGCACTGTCGAGAACATCTTTGATGTGGGTGTAATCCTTTTTGTGCATGTTCTTCGACGGGTCCAAGTAAAGAGCGTGGGAAAATCGGGGGTAGAGGATGATGAGGACGGCGCGCCCGCCGCTACGCAAAATAAATACACCTCAAATTAATTAGCCTCCACCGTGCAAATGAATTATTGAAATTGAAGGAAGGATAGCAGCGTGGATGACTTACACGGGATGATAAGGCACGAGAATCGCCTCCTTGTCCTTATTGGCGAGCATGAAACTGAC
>NW_021253674.1:0-2033 GCF_002162155.2 Triticum dicoccoides
TGTCCTGTTAAGGCCCAGAAGAAACCATGGGCCTTTAGCAGGCCAAAATTCATGTTGGGCCTCAATTTTCACTAGTTGTTGACAGGCCTTTAGCAGGCTGAAAGGTAGACCGGGCCTTTTTTCGCCCAGTTATATGACGGGCCATTACGAGGCCGAAACATATCTCGGGCCTTAGTTGGCCCACTGATATCATGGGACTTTAGGAGGCCGAAAGCTTAGTACAGGCATCAACGGGCTAAATTATACGATGAGCCTTTAATAGGCCCAAAGTCACGTTGGGTTGAAATTTTGCCACATTTATCATGTGCTGTTAGTGGGCCGGATGTCGCGTTGGACCATATATGGCCCATGGCCCATTCCTGGGTCGAAAGACACAGCAGGCTGAAATGGGCCCATGCCTACATCGGGCCTCTAATAAGCCGAAAGTCGCTGGGCCGTAATTGGGCCCAAATATACGGCGAACAATTAACGGGACAGATCTTGTTTCGGGCCGTAAATGGGTCTTTATTAAAGAGGCCATTATTGGGCTGGCCCACTAGTACGTGAGTAAGTCCTACGTGCCTTTGACTGGGCCGGCCTTTTTAACCTATATGGGCCTCTGTTGGGCCCCGCCACGTGTCGACGTATCATAAGCATGTATCCTCCAATGGGCGGATGAGATCTGGCCCACCGAGGAGCAAACACGTGTTTCCTCCGGTCGATGAGAATTTTACACATGGAAAATCCCCATTGGTCTGAGCTGTTAACGTGTTATCGGATCCAAAACCGGACCCAGTAGCTTAACGGCGACCCGTTACGGTGGATGCCACATGTCGGTCACACTTGATGAAAGCATTTCTATGATGCACGATTTATCGTCATGGAAGTGGACACTTCCCTGATGATAATTTTGGTAATGTCATGGAACACTTCTACGACAACACAGGTTTGTCATAAAATCGTCATGGATGTACATGCATGACAGAAAACGTGACCTACTATGACAAACACGTATCATCACGGAAGTGTATTTTTTTATAGTGTAGAGATTTTCACCATTGATAACTACTCCATCTCACGTGATGATCAGACATGGTTTAGTTGATATGGATTACGTGATCATTTAGATGACTCGAGGGATGTCTATTTAAGTGGGAGTTCTTAAGTAATATGATTAACTGAACTTGAATTTATTATGAACTTAGTCCCGATAGTTTTTGCATATCTATGTTGTAGATCAATGGCCTGTGCTAACGTTCCCTTGAATTTTAATGCGTTCCTAGAGAAAGCTAAGTTGAAATATGATGGTAGCAATACACGGTCTGGGTCCGTAACTTGAGGATTATCATCATTGTTGCACAGAAGAATTATGTCCTTGATGCACCGCTAGGTGTGAGGCCTGCTGCAGGAGCAACTCCGGACGTTATGAACGTCGGGCAAGCTAAATCTGATGACTACTCGATAGTTTAGTGTGCCATGCTTTATGTCTTAGAATCGTGACTTCAAATACGTTTTAAACATCATGGAGCATATGAGATGTTCCAGGAGTTGAAGTTAATATTTCAAGCAAATGCCCGAGTTGAGAGATATGAAGTATCCAACAAGTCCTATAGCAGCAAAATGGAGGAGAATAGTTCTATCAATGAACACATACTCAGAATGTCTGGGTACCATAACCACTTGACTCAGCGGAGAGTTAATCTTCCTGATGATAGTGTCATTGACAGAGTTCTTCAATCACTGCCACGAAGCTATAAAGGCTTTGTGATGAACTATAATATGCAAGGGATGAACAAGACGATTCCTGAGCTCTTCGCAATGCTCATAGCTGCAGAGGTAGAAATCAAGAAATAGCATCAAGTGTTGATGGTTAACAAGACCACTAGTTTCAAGAAAAAGGGCAAAGGGAAGAAGGGGAAGTTCAAGAAGAATAGCAAGCAAGTTGCTTCTCCCGGGAAGAAGCCCAAGTCTAGACCTAAGCATGAAACTGAGTGCTTCTACTGCAAAGGGACTGGTCACCGGAAGTGGAACTGCCCCAATTATTTGGCGGATAA
>NW_021253675.1:0-405 GCF_002162155.2 Triticum dicoccoides
TATACCTACGTACCCCCGACAGATCAGATATGGAGCCAAAAACCTAATTCCACCGCCGCAACTTTCTGTATCCACGAGATCCCATCTTGGGGCCTGTTTCGGAGCTCCACCGGAGGGGGCATCTACCACGGAGGGCTTCTACATCAACACCATAGCCTCTCCTTTGAAGTGTGAGTAGTTTACTTCAGACCTTCGGGTCCATAGCTAGTAATTAGATGGCTTCTTCCTCTTTTTGGATCTCAATACAATGTTCTCCCCCTCTCTTGTGGAGATCTATTCGATGTATTCTTCTTTTTGCGGTGTGTTTGTTGAGACCGATGAATTGTGGGTTTATGATCCAGCTTATCTATGAATAATATTTGAATCTTCTCTGAATTCTTTTATGTATGATTGAGTTATCTTTGC
>NW_021253676.1:0-841 GCF_002162155.2 Triticum dicoccoides
ACTAAGCATATATGGTGGCTAACATACGCAAATAAGAGCGAGAAGAGAGCAAGCGGAACGGTCGTGAAGCTAGCAATGATCAAGAAGTGATCCTGAACTCCTACTTACGTCAAACATAACCCAAAAACCGTGTTCACTTCCCGGACTCCGCCGAGAAGAGACCATCACGGCTACACACGCGGTTGATGCGTTTTAATTCGGATCTGGTGTCAAGTTATCTACAACCGGACATTAACAAATTCCCATCTGCCCATAACCGCGGGCACGGCTTTCAAAAGTTTAAACCTTGCAGGGGTGTCCCAACTTAGCCCATGATAAGCTCTCGCGATCAACGAAGGATATACCTTCTCCCGGGAAGACCCGATCAGACTCGGAATCCCGGTTTACAAGACATTTCGACAATGGTAAAACAAGACCAGCAAGCCGCCCGATACACCGACAATCCCGATAGGAGCTGCACATATCTCGTTCTCAGGGCAACACCGGATGAGACAGGCTACGAGTAAAACCAGACTTCGAGTTTCCCGAGGTGGCCCCGCAGGCGGCTCGGTTCGGACCAACACTTAGACAAGCACTGGCCCGGGGGGGGCTAAAATAAAGATGACCCTCGGGTTGGCCGACCCAAGGGAAGGGTATAGGTGGTGGTGAGGCAAATGGTAAAACCAAGGTTGGGCCTTGCTGGAGGAGTTTTATTCAAAGCTAACTGTCAAGGGGGTCCCATAAATCACCCAACCGCGTAAGGAACGCAAAATCCGGGAACATAACACCGGTATGACGGAAACTAGGGCGGCAAGAGTGGAGCAAAACACCAGGCGTAAGGCCGAGTCTTCCACCCTTTACC
>NW_021253677.1:0-1005 GCF_002162155.2 Triticum dicoccoides
GGTGCGCCGCAGGAGGCGATAAAGGGGTAATGCCTTTTCTCCTAAGCGGGAGATAAAGCGGCTTAGAGCCGCTACGCATCCAGTCAATTTTTGTATTTGCTTGAGGTCTTTTGGGATATCCAATTGTGACAGAGCTCGGATCTTGGCTAGGTTTGCTTCAATTCCTCTACCGGATACGATGAAGCCCAAGAGCTTTCCGGCTGGTACGCCGAAAACGCATTTTTCCGGGTTGAGCTTAATGTCATATGCTCGGAGATTGTCGAATGTGAGCCTCAAGTCGTCTACTAGAGTTTCGACATGCTTGGATTTGATGACCACATCATCCACGTACGCTTCAACTGTTTTGCTGATCTGGTTGGCCAGACATGTCTGAATCATGCGCTGATATGTCGCGCCGGTGTTTTTTAGCCCGAACGGCATCGTGTTGAAGCAGAATGGGCCGTATGGGGTGATGAATGTCGTTGCAGCTTGGTCTGACTCTGCCATCTTGATTTGGTGGTAGCCAGAGTATGCATCGAGGAAACACAATGAATCGTGTCCTGTAGTGGCGTTGATGATTTGATCAATGCGGGGGAGGGGGAAGGGATCCTTTGGGCAGGCCTTATTTAGGTCTTTGAAATCGACGCATAGGCGCCAGGATTTGTCCTTCTTTGGTACCATCACCAGGTTTGCTAGCCAGTCCGGATGTTTTATATCTCTGATGAATCCGGCTTCTAGTAGTTTTGCTAGCTCCTCTCCCATGGCTTGTCTCTTGGGTTCGGAGAAACGCCAAAGAGTCTGCTTAACGGGCTTGAATCCTTTTAGGATGTTCAGGCTGTGCTCGGCCAGCCTGCGTGGGATTCCTGGCATGTCTGAAGGGTGCCAGGCGAAAATGTCCCAATTTTCTCGTAGGAATTCTCTGAGTGCAGCATCTACATCAAGATTTAGTTGTGCCCCGATGGAGGCCGTTTTTGTAGTGTCCGTTGGATGGACTTGGAACTTGACTATTTCATCTGCCGGCTTGAA
>NW_021253678.1:0-4533 GCF_002162155.2 Triticum dicoccoides
AAGCTCACCTATTTTGCTAAGCAGGACATCCCTGACAAGAAGAGCATGATATACCAGTTCAGGGGTGGTCTCAGAGAAGAAATCCAGCTAGCTCTCGTCCTCTTTGAGCCCAGGAGGTACGATGAGTTTTACAACATGGCGTTGAAGCAAGAGGCTGCTCAACTGAAGTGTGATGCTTCCAAGAAGCGAGTCAGAGACGCTACTCCTTCTTCCTCTACTCAAGTGGCTAAGTAGCAGAAATATTGGCTTCCTCGTCCTCCGTTTCGTCAGTCGTATCAACAGAAGAGCAAAGGTGGCAGTGGATCATCCGACCCACCCAACCCTGGCTTTTAGAACAAGACTTCGTCTCAAGCTCCAAGATCGAGTGCTCCGTATCACCGTCCGCTTTCAGAGGTCACGTGCAACAAGTGCCAACAGAAGGGTCACTATGCCAACAAATGCTTCAATCAGAGGCGTCTCCCTCCTCCTCCTCCTGTGAGATCGGCAAGTACAGCTGTGGTCAAGCATAACCCCAAGCACGCCAAGGTCAACTTGATGAATGCAACTCAGGCAGAGGACTCGTCAGATGTCATCATGGGTAACCTTCCTGTTAACGATGTTCCTGCAAAAAGTACTTTTTGACACGGGTGCATCGCATTGTTTCATCTTAAGACTTTTTGCATCTAAGCATGAGTTGTCTTCTCAAGTTTTGCATAAACCGTTAGCAGTTGTCTCACCGGGTAAATGTTTGCTCGCTAACCACGAGGTCCTGGATATTTCTATCATGATGGGTGATTTTAAGTTTCTGGCTTCTCCAATTGTCCTTGGTAACTCGGATATTGATCTTATTCTTGGAATGGACTGGCTTTCTAAGCACAAGGCTCAGCTTGATTGTGCAGCCAGGCAGATTCAATTGACTCATTCGTCTAAGGATGTAATTGTCTTTGCCGCTCGGGATAATATAATCCGTCTGTTTTTCTCTCAATGAGAAGGGTGAACAGATGCCATCTCGCAAATTCCAGTCGTTTGCGAATATCAAGACGTCTTTCTAGAAGAGCTTCCAGGAATGCCTCCGCACCGGCCAGTTGAATTCGTCATCGATCTTGAGCCTGGCACAGAACCGGTTTGCAAACGTCCTTACAAGCTCGGACCTGAAGAGTTAAGGAGCTGAAGAAGCAACTCAATATTCAAGAACGAATGGGTCTCATCCGACCTATTTCTTCTCCGTGGGGTTGTGGAGTACTTTTTGTGAAGAAGAAGGATGGAACGGACCGACTTTGTGTTGACTACCGTCCATTGAACAAGAAGACTATCAAGAACAAGTACCCACTTCCCAACATCAATGAGCTGTTCGAACAACTCAAAGGTGCCCAAGTATTCTTCAAGCTTGATCTCCGTATGGGTTATCACCAGATTCGAATCCGTGAGCAGGATATTCCCAAGACGGCTTTCAGAACAAGCTATGGTTCATACGAATACACTGTCATGTCTTTTGGCCTCGTCAATGCTCCTCCGACTTTCTCTCGCATGATGAACTTCATCTTCAACGCCTACACAATTGACTTCGTTTTGGTCTATCTCGACGACATTCTGGTCTTTTCGAAGAACAAGGAAGATCATGCCAAGCACTTGCGTTTGGTGCTCGATGAGCTCAGGGAACATCAGTTCTACGCCAAGTTCTCAAAGTGCAAGTTTTGGCTCGATGAGGTTCTCTATCTTGGGCATATCATCTCTGCCAAGGGCATTGCGGTGAATCTTGAGAAGGTGTCTGCAATTGTGAATTGGGAACCACCTCAGAACGTGAAGCAACTCTGTAGCTTCCTCAGTCTCGCAAGCTACTGTCGAAGGTTCATTGAGAACTTTTCAAAGATTGCGAAGCCTCTTTCAAACCTTCTCCAAAAGCATGTCAAGTACGTTTGGTCTCCGGAATCTGACATCACTTTCAACACTTTGAAAGAGAAATTGGTCACTGCTCCAGTTCTGACTCCTCCTGATGAATCCAAACCATTTGAGGTCTTCTGCGATGCCTCTCTTCAAGGTCTTGGTGCAGTGTTGATGCAAGAGAAGAAATTGGTGGCTTATACCTCTCGCTAGTTGAAGCCCAACGAGAAGAACTACCCCACTCATGATCTCGAGTTGGCGTCAGTTGTGCATGCTCTTTTGACTTGGAGACATCTCTTATTGGGAAGAAAAGTGGACATTTTCACTGACCACAAGAGTCTCAAGTACATCTTCACTCAGCCTAATCTCAACCTGAGGCAGACTGGTTGGGTCGAAATGATTCAAGAGTATAATCCGAGTATCGAGTATACTCCAGGCAAGGCCAATGTGATTGCTGACGCTTTGAGCAGGAAGGCTTATTGCAACAGTCTGATTCTCAAGCCTTACCAACCCGAGCTTTGTGAAGCTTTCCGCAAACTCAATCTGCAAGTTGTTCCTCAAGGATTCCTCGCCAACCTTCAAGTCTCTCCTACTTTGGAAGATCAGATTCTCGAGGCTCAACTTCTTGATGCTATTGTGAAGAAGGTGAAGATTGGGATTTCCAAGAGTCAACCGAAGTACAAGTGCTACCGCCTTGATGACAAGGATACTCTCTTCTTCGAGGATCGTATTGTTGTGCCCAAAGGTGACCTTTGTAAAGTGATCATGAATGAGGCTCACAATTCACTCCTCTCCATCCACCCTGGGAGTATGAAGATATATCAGGACCTCAAGCAGGCTTATTGGTGGACTCGAATGAAGCGCGAGATTGCTCAGTTCATGAATGAATGTGATGTCTGCAGAAGAGTGAAGGCAGAACACCAAAGGCCAGCTGGTCTCCTCCAACCTCTTGCCATTCCAGAATGGAAGTTTGACCACATTGAGATGGACTTCGTGACTAGGTTTCCAAAGTCCAAGCGTGGCAATGATGCTATATTCGTTGTCAGCGACAAACTCACTAAAGTGGCTCACTTTCTGCCTATCAAAGAGTTTATCACTGCAGCTCAATTGGCGGAGCTTTATACCTCTCGGATTGTCTCTCTGCACGGTATTCCTCAGGTGATCTCCTCAGACCGTGGCAGCATCTTCACCTCCAAGTTTTGGGAGTCTTTTCAGAAGGCCATGGGCACCAACATCCGCTTCAGCACAACTTTCCATCCTCAAACTAGCGATCAAGTCGAGCGTGTCAATCAGATTCTTGAAGATATGCTCAGGGCTTGTGTGATCTCCTTCGACATGAAGTGGGAAGATTGTCTTCCATATGCCGAATTATGCTACAACAACAGTTTTCAAGCAAGTTCGGGCAAGGCCCCATTCAAAATTCTGTATGGCAGGAAGTGTCATACTCCTCTCAACTGGTCAGAAACTGGTGAACGTCAACTTCTCGGAAATGACTTAATCACAGAGGCAGAAGAGATGTGTAAAGTCATTCGTGATAACCTCAAAGCAGCGCAATCGCGCCAGAAGAGCTACTATGATAGTAAGCACCGTGATTTGGCTTTCGAGATCGGAGATCATGTGTACCTCCGCGTCTCTCCAATGAAAGGTACTCATCGCTTCGGTATCAAAGGGAAGCTTTCCCCTAGATACGTGGGTCCTTTCAAGATCGTCAGCAAGAGAGGCGATCTCGCCTATCAACTTGAGCTTCCTTCAAACTTTGCAAATGTACACGACGTGTTCCATGTCTCTCAGCTCCGCAAGTGCTTCAAGACTCCTGACCGCACCATCAACTTTGAAGACATTGATCTCCAAGAAGATCTCTCTTATCGTGAGCACCCCGTGGCTATTCTTGAAGAGACTGAACGCAAGACTCGCAATAAGTCAATCAAATTCCTCAAAGTCAAGTGGTCAAACCATTCCGACTGTGATGCCACCTAGGAACGCGAGGATCACCTCCGTTCTGAGTACCCAGCGTTCTTCCAGTCCTAGATCTTAGGACGAGATCCTTTTGTAGTGGTGGAGTGTTGTAACACCCCGGATGTAATTTACCTAATATGTACTCCAACTCTTGCCGTTTCCGGTGCTAAGTTATTTTATTTTCTCGGGTTTGGGTTTTTGTCTCCTTGTGTTGTTGTCATTGTCATGCATCTCATATCATGTCATCATGTGCATTGCATTTGCATACGTGTTCGTCTCATGCATCCGAGCATTTTCCCCGTTGTCTGTTTTGCATTTCGGCGCTCCTATCTCCTCGATGGTCACTTCTACCTTCTTTTCATGTGTGGGGATTAAACATTTTTGGATTGGACCAAGACTTGCCAAGCGGCCTTGGTTTACTAACGGTAGACCGCCTGTCAAGTTTCGTAGCATTTGGACTTTGTTTGATGCTCCAACGGTTAACCGAGGGACCGAGAAGGCCTCGTGTGTGTTGCAGCCCAACACGCTTCCATTTTGGCCCAAAACCCACCAAAACCCTCTCCATCATCTAGAGCGTTCGATCACGATCGTGTGGCCGAAAACCGCACCTCATTTGGACTCTCCTAGCTCCCTCTATGCCTATATATAGATCCTCTCCCGAAATTTTCGGGTCTTCTTCCCCAAACCCTAGATCCCCTTCCTCTCCGCGTGCCGGAC
>NW_021253679.1:0-417 GCF_002162155.2 Triticum dicoccoides
GACACTGTTCCTTCTCGATAGGTCCTACTCCGGAGTCCGTTCCAGAGTGCCTGTCTATGAAGCAGTGCCTCCCTTGTTGATCTACCAGGCAAGCAAACCCCTTTGTTCATTCTGATAAAATCCTACTCTCTCGCTCCTGCTCTCAGTTATTGCATTAGGACAACAACGATTCTTCTGCTACTTTGTGCTGCGGTAGTTGAACCCATTCCTCTGCATGACCTGTCATTGTCACAGTAAATAGTTGAAACCCACTAGCATGTGTAGGAGTTGATTGAAGCCATTGTTGTGTTCCTACCATGCTGTGCCTGCTATTGCTTAGAGTTGTGTCAGGTCTGATTCATTGGGAATGAATTGGAGTGTTACGATATGTTCTGGTGCTGAGAGTTAAGTGTGTGAACACGATTTGGTAAAGGTAGC
>NW_021253680.1:0-530 GCF_002162155.2 Triticum dicoccoides
CAGCCCACCACCGCCGTCGTCCTCCTGGCGCCAGTCGGCCAGGCGTGTGGCCGGCGCGCGCGCACGGCTGGAGCGCCACGCCACCAGCTCGTCTGCCTGCCTCCCCCGCCAGCGCGACGCCGCGACGCTTCTTCTCGGTGCCGCCCCGATCCCCTGGCCTTATCCCCCCCCTCTCTCTCCCGTGATGCTCCCTCTCTCTCTCTCACGGCCGAACACCACCGTCGCCGCCGTTCGCCATAGCCGCCGTCTCCGACCACCCCTCGCTCCCCCGACTAGCTCAGGAGCTCCGCCTCGACTCCCTCTTCCTCCCCACCGCTCCACGGGTCTCCGGAAGCCCTGCATCGCCGCCTACGTCGCCGTTCCCCTCCTCGGGCTCCGACCACCGTCGCCGTCGATTCGCCGTCTCCAGCGCGTCCCCGAGCCCGCTTCGACGCCCACTGCAACCGCGGTGAGCTACGCCACCGTTTCCCCCTCTTCTCCCCCTCGTTCCCTCACCATAGCCTCCTCCCCACCACGGCCGAACCTCCGCC
>NW_021253681.1:0-1595 GCF_002162155.2 Triticum dicoccoides
TGTACATAGATTGTCCTTGGATTTTCCTTTACGGTATATACTGAGTGAATTGTGAATACTGTTACCTTGGCCATTATTCTTTGTATGGTGTATACAGTGTGAATGCATATGCTAAACTTGGTGTTTGGATCGGCACCCTCACGCCAGGGCGCGATGCCGATCTAGTATGCCATGAGATGAGGTAAAAAGATTTCATCTAGCATGTGCTTGATAAGATATGAAGATTATAAGTCTTGACCCCCAAAAGACATGAAAACTGAATCCAGTGCTCTACTCTGTAGCACTAACTATTGCGTTATGTTGTGAGAGGCATCATCATTTGGTTTACTATTTCGTGGCATCATCATTTTAGTACATCTTATTTGTAAAATGTACACCATTTTAGAGAAGACTGGCGAGGATATCACTATTGGGCCCTTCATCTTCACTCAGATCAGTAATCAATCAAGTTTGCAACCAGTCGGCCTGGTTAGTTCAGACCTGTTAGAATAAACCCGAGGTGCTCCGTCGATCTAACGAGGATCAAGCAATCACACCAGCACAACACTGAGATTTGTTAACAAGGTTCACCGATATGGCTACATCTTCGGAGCATGACTATGGGCGCTCCTCCCCATGACACCGCTACAATACCGCACCCCGGCCGCCCGAGCGCCGGCACACGCCGCCGGCTCCCCCCGCGTGCCTGTGCTATTATGTTGGCATAGGTTACATCGTGTGTCTACCCTCGATATATATGAGAGGCCTAGAATACAAGTGTCCTATTAGGACACAACTCCTACCCTGTTTACACACAGTCCAAAACCAAGTCCAACTGTAACCTACCTTGTACAATAATATTTGACACAACTCTAACAAACTTCACCTTGGCGACTATTCTCCACCATCTTGAATTCGTTCGTGCGTCAAACCTCCATGTACATTGGACTTGAGATACGCCATGAGCACCGCTGCTACTCCCAGACTCCATATGACTCTACCTGCAACTATAGTCCCTTCTCGTCTTCTTCACAGTCAATACTCGAGCAAAATTAAGTTCCTCATTACTCTACCTTGTGTTTCCAACTTCCGAAGTATCCGTTCAACAACATCACACACCAACTATTGTCTGCGTGAAAAAAATGAACAACTCACATATTGGACGTCACATACAAGAGTTACCTGAACTCAACATCACCGCTTTTTCTTGACCATCTGTCTGAAACTTGATGAAATTTCACCGTCGCCCTGTGTCACCCTGAGTCAAATTCACAGTTGTCTCATCCTTTTTCCCGGATAGTCTCTGACATGTCCCACAGCTATAACACTCCGCCTCCTTCTGTACTTGTCATCCGCACTTTGCCATGTGCACTGAACACCACAAAATATACGGCCATGTACTCTCTCAGCTTTTGACAATTTCAGACTTTCCGCCACTTTCTCAGATTCTTCATGGTCAACTCCTGTCCATCAATCGGCACCGATAGACCTAGTCACCAACTTGAATCCGGTACTCGTCAACACTGCTTCAGCACCCCCTTGCACACTTTGTCTAACAACATACCTGACCACCGATGCCCTGGCCTGTCGCTGTGTCCCGTGCTTACCGCACGCCT
>NW_021253682.1:0-384 GCF_002162155.2 Triticum dicoccoides
ACGATCCACCACATTCTGCGCATTAGCAACACCACTCGCCGGGTTATGCCCTCGCGGCTAGTTATGGTGACATGCACTGCTTGACACAGCCGGTTCATCAATGTGCCTACTGTAGCTCCGAATTGGACGGGGGGTGGAGTGAATCCTCCCGCGACTATGCGAATAAGCCTGCTGTTGGGTTAAAGCTGTCTGAAGGAGCTCTCTGGCCTGTCGTGTCTCAATCGCCACTGGTGACTCGCCGTCGATTGGGAGAGCTGCCAATCGTGAAGCGGCGGCTATTATGTTATCCAACGAGTTGGATTAATGCCCCGAGGGCGTCGGAGTGTGCTGTGACAAAATGTTGTTCTGACGAGGCGGATCCATCGTGTGTGAACCGTCCCTCCC
>NW_021253683.1:0-943 GCF_002162155.2 Triticum dicoccoides
TTGAAGCTGGACATGCCCTGAAGTTCTGGGTCACACCATCGCTAGAACCACGGAAAGGTTGCACTCGACAACAGTATGATAGGAAATGAAGAGAGAAAACCAACGGGAAACTCGTAAAAGAAAAAAGAAGTCAAACTTGTAGACTTCTCCACAAAACAGATTATATATGAAATTTCAAGGACTTCACTAGGGAGGCTCGGTCTGTCACGCGACATGCATTGGCATTTCATATCAACATTACAACGAATTGATTCGCCCTTGTCCACGACCAACATCAATGCAATTGATAATGTGTTTTAATTAAATCAATTTTGTATACTACAGAGAATTAACCATATGATTGGTTTCGTTGCATATATTGTTCTCTACTTCCCTCCTCTATCGAAGCTCAACATGAGTTTCATTGTGAGACATGTGTCTGACGTCTGAATCATGCAATCTCTTCATGGACTGAGAGAATATAAGGCATCATGTTGAATTAGAGGACACGTATAATTTTTTTCTTTAGTTGCAACACACTGGCACGCTTATCAGTTCTAAGATAGAGAAAATCATACTCTCCTTCTTGCACGACCAAACTGTTAGAGTATACACGCATATATCTATATTTTGGGAGAATATGATTTGCAATCATCTTGTATCTTTTCTCTGCAATCATCTCGTATCCTTTCTCTAGGAGAAGCTTCTTGGCATCCAAATAGTGTACCTATCACTACTGGAATCTGGGATTTCACCCAGTTTTAAGTGTTTGTCGAGATCTTTGTATCGGGGACCTAGCCAAACACCACCTTTGCCGAGTTTAATTCAATTTTGCATTGGGCTAAGAAGTCTTTGCCGAGTTTCTCGTCTTTTTGCACCGGACAAAAAATCTTTGTTGATTTACTTTTTGCACTCAGCTAATATTCATATTATTTTTTCAAATTTTCTTGTCCCTTTACTTTGC
>NW_021253684.1:0-901 GCF_002162155.2 Triticum dicoccoides
TGCTACCTAGTCCTTATTTCGGTGCACCCTTCGATTGATGAGTTAGGATCTTGTTAAGTCCTCACTCATTTGATCATATCGTCTTGCCCTCAAAAGCGAGATTGTTCTCGAGCTTAGTAACATACCGGTGGTTCATGATTTTCTGAATATCTTCTCAGAAGTATCACCAGGTCGTCACCTGACCATTATGTTGAGCTCGTGATCAAGTTGGTTTCTTGTGAACCACCTTCTCTCCAAGAATCGGTGTTAGATATCCCTGAGCTAGTTGGTTAAGCTAGACAACAACTTGGAGAGTTGGAGGATAAAAGCTTGTCCGACTTAGTTCATGTTAAGGGATATCTTTCTGTGTGTGTGTGTGTTGAAGAAAGATGATATCTTCATCAATTGGTCCTTGTGAACAATTGTTGGATCTATTATCTTACCCAAACCTTTGATTGGAGTATGGGCTATCATCCAATCAGACCAGAACCAACGATATTCGTAATGTTGTCTTACTCGTGGATGATCCCTCGAGCATACACCATTACATCTTTGGTCTGACCAATGCTATCACCGTGTTCACTTAACTATGGAATTATTTTAAAAGGAAACCTAGATGAATTGTTGTTGAGCCCATTGACAACATCCTTATCTCCTCCATGATTTTGTTGAACATTAAGCTAGTGTTGGAAACTTTTGAAAGCATTTGTTCATGCTAGCTCATGAAGCATATGTTCGGATGAAAGAAGTGACTTCCTCTAGTTCACGTGCATTTGGTGAAAGTTGCCGCCGTGGATTTGAGAAAGTTAGTTTTGTTTCCTTTGGAATCATCCCAAATCAGTCATGCACACGTGCGAAGCATTCTGTAGTCTGGAGACTTGCAACCTTCATTCTATATGTGTCCCTAGCACACTAAGCCACT
>NW_021253685.1:0-580 GCF_002162155.2 Triticum dicoccoides
GTTTTTATGCCCACCCCTACCATCCTTTGATGTTATTTGCACCAAAAATTCTTAAATAATCAGAAAAAAAATCATATTTAATTTTTAGAGCATTCTGAGACCTTTTATTTTTGGGTCATTTTTTATTGCAGGGGAAATTCAGAGAACAAACAAAACATGGCATTTTATTTTATTCAACTAATAAAAATAAAAAACAAAAGGTAGGGACAAAAGGTAGTGCTCACTAAATTCATCAACTTCATACCTCTAAAAAATGATCCATTAATAAGGTTGATCAAGTCTTATTAACAACCACTTTCAATTCGCATGAAACCGAAGAACTTTCATAAATCACTAAGTTACCTCAATGGGGATATGAATGTCCCCAACAATAAGCATTTCATATTTCTTTTTAAGAGTAGGTAGAGGTAGTTGAAAACTTCCAATAGTGATTGTCGGAGATTTTTCAATAACATTAATACCATTCACTTGGAATTGTTTCTTCGGAAAGTGCACCGTATGCTCATTACCATTGATATGAAAAGTGACCTTGCTTTTATTGCAACCAATGACAGCCCTTGTAGTATTCAAAAAGGGTCTA
>NW_021253686.1:0-2027 GCF_002162155.2 Triticum dicoccoides
GGAACACGAAGGCATTGCTTACAAGGTTCTCAACACTAGGTTGATGTTCAACATGAATCATGGGGGAGACAAAAATGCTGCTGATGGGCTCAACAACAACTCATCAGAATTTTCCATATTACTGGACTTCCACCATCATGTGAACACGGTGATAGCAATGGTCAGACCAAAAGATGTAATGGTGTATGCTCGAGGGATCAACCACGAGTAAGAAAACATTACGAAAATCGTTGGTTCTGATTTGACTTGACGATAGCCCATACTCAATTCAAAGTCTTGACAAGGCAATAGATCCAACAACTGATCACGAAGACCAGTCAATGGAGATATCATCTTTCTTCAACACACACACACGCACAAAAGATATCCCTTAACATGAACTAAGTCAGAAAAGCTTTTATCTTCCAACTCTCCAAGTTGTTGTTTAGCTTAACCAACTAGCTCAGGGAATCCGACACAGATTCATGGAGAAAGGGTGGCTTACAAGAACCCCCTCCCTGTGGACCGCCTTTTCAGTTTAAAAAAATAAAAAAAAATGATAAAAATGTCAAAAAATAAAAGAAAATAAGTTTGCCATGTCATATGTGGTCTATTCGTTGGGAAAATTTACAAATATAAATTTCGACTTTATTTGCAAAATATCTCTGGAAATTTGTAAAATGGGCATAACTTTTGCATACGAACTCGGATTAAAAAGTTTTATATATGAAAAATCATCTACTCGAAAAGTTACATCCGAATTAAACTGGGGGAACCCCGTTAAACATTTTCAAAATCCCCAAAAACCTAACACAAAAAAAGTTACGGGGCTTTCAAGATCTAGATGCAAAAAAATTCAAAAAAAAGGTTTGGGATACTTCATATGTATGCATGACCGATTTGGGATGATTCCAAGGGAAACAAAACAAACCTTTCTCAAATTCATGGCGGCAACTTACACCTAATGCACGTGAACTTGGAGAAAGTCACTTCTTTCATCCAAGCATAAGCTTCATGAACGGAACACGAAGGCATTGCTTACAAGTTTCTCAACACTAGGTTGATGTTCAACATGAATCATGGGGGAGACAAAAATGCTGCTGATGGGCTCAACAACAACTCATCAGAATTTTCCATATTACTGGACTTCCACCATCATGTGAACACGGTGATAGCAATGGTCAGACCAAAAGATGTAATGGTGTATGCTCAAGGGATCAACCACGAGTAAGACAACATTACGAAAATCGTTGGTTCTGATTTGACTTGACGATAGCCCATACTCAATTCAAAGTCTTGACAAGGCAATAGATCCAACAACTGATCACGAAGACCAGTCAATGGAGATATCATCTTTCTTCAACACACACACACGCACAAAAGATATCACTTAACATGAACTAAGTCAGAAAAGCTTTTATCTTCCAACTCTCCAAGTTGTTGTTTAGCTTAACCAACTAGCTCAGGGAATCCGACACAGATTCATGGAGAAAGGGTGGCTTACAAGAACCCGCTCCCTGTGGACCGCCTTTTCAGTTTAAAAAAATAAAAAAAATGATAAAAATGTCAAAAAAAATAAAAGAAAATAAGTTTGCCATGTCATATGTGGTCTATTCGTTGGGAAAATTTACAAATATAAATTTCGACTTTATTTGCAAAATATCTCTGGAAATTTGTAAAATGGGCATAACTTTTGCATACGAACTCGGATTAAAAAGTTTTATATATGAAAAATCATCTACTCAAAAAGTTACATCCGAATTTAACTGGGGGAACCCCGTTAAACATTTTCAAAATCCCCAAAAACCTAACACAAAAAAAGTTACGGGGCTTTCAAGATCTAGATGCAAAAAAATTCAAAAAAAAGGTTTGGGATACTTCATACGTATGCATGACCGATTTGGGATGATTCCAAGGGAAACAAAACAAACCTTTCTCAAATTCATGGCGGCAACTTACACCTAATGCACGTGAACTTGGAGAAAGTCACTTCTTTCATCCAAGCATAAGCTTCATGAACGGAACACGAAGGCATTGCTTACAAGGTT
>NW_021253687.1:0-1362 GCF_002162155.2 Triticum dicoccoides
CCAGGACTAAGAGAGGGAATAATGCTATCTTCGTCGTGGTCGATCGTCTTTCCAAAGTAGCCCATTTCTTACCTGTTCGTGAGAGTATAACCGCTAGTCAGCTGGCAGACTTATACATCTCCCGAATAGTGTCTCTCCATGGTGTTCCTTTGGAAATTAACTCGGATCGAGGAAGTCTTTTCACCTCTCGATTTTGGGAAAGTTTCCAAAATGCTATGGGAACCCGTCTCTCCTTTAGCACCGCCTTCCACCCTCAGTCGAGCGGTCAAGTGGAACGCGTCAACCAGATTCTAGAAGACATGCTTCGAGCCTCTGTTATCTCATTCGGAATGGATTGGGAGAAGTGCCTTCCATTTGCCGAATTCGCTTATAACAACAGCTATCAATCTAGCTTGGGCAAAGCCCCTTTTGAAGTTCTCTATGGACGACGGTGTCGAACACCCCTTAACTGGTCAGAGACCGGGGAAAGACAATTATTTGGCCCGGATATGATTCAGGAAGCAGAAGAACAAGTTCGCATCGTTCGTGAAAAGTTGAAAACAGCCCAATCTCGTCAAAAGAGTCAATATGACCGAAAACATAAGGCTATGACTTTCGAGGTTGACGAGAAGGCTTATCTTCGGGTCACCCCTCTGAAGGGAACCCATCGTTTCGGTATCAAAGGCAAATTGGCTCCTCGTTACATTGGACCCTTTCGCATTCTCGCCAAACGAGGAGAAGTTGCCTACCAGTTGGAACTACCTCCGCATCTCTCCAGAGTCCACGATGTCTTCCACGTTTCTCAACTCAGGCGTTGCTTCTCGGATCCTATCCATGAAGTGGACCACGAAACGCTTGATCTCTAGGATAATCTTACATATCGAGAGTACCCCATTCGTATCCTCGATCAGGACGAGCGTACCACTCGACGCCAGAACATCAAGTTCCTCAAAGTACAATGGTCGCACCATTCTGAGGATGAAGCAACTTGGGAAAGGGAGGATCGTCTTCGACTCGAGTACCCCGCCTTCTTTCCGGAGGAACCCAAATCTCGGGACGAGATTCTTTTGAGTGGGGGTGAGTTGTCACACCCTAGCTAGTCATGCATTAGAGTGTTGCATCATGTTTACTCTTTCATCAGAAACTTGAAATGGGGATCTGTGAAACCCTCAGAATCATTTTGAAAATGATCCAAATAAAAATTTCTCCAAAAGGGTCCAAGAAAATGCTCATGTTGATCTCTGAAAATATTGGACAGAGATAAAAATCAAACCAATATTTTTAGTGGCTCATGGACATTTATTTTGGGCATTTGGAATTAATGCATAAATATTTGCTTTGGAAATATATTTCTATATATATAAATATATGTCCAAATATTAT
>NW_021253688.1:0-2101 GCF_002162155.2 Triticum dicoccoides
AAAGCCAATGTCATGGCTGATGCTCTAAGCCGTAAATCCTATTGCAACAATCTCATGTTGCAGCAAGGCCAACCACTTCTCCATGAGGAATTCTGTAAGCTTAACCTTCACATTGCTCCTCACGGATTCCTTTCTACCTTGGTGGCGAAACCTACCCTTGAGGATCAGATCATCTCTGACCAGAAGTTTGATAGGGGGGTTATCCGCATTAAGAGAAACATTAAGAAGGGAGTTGGTGGATGTTTCTCTATGGATGATCGTGGTGTTGTTTTCTTTGAGAATCGCTTGGTGGTTCCCAAGAATCAACATCTTCGACAATTGATTCTTAAGGAGGCGCATGAATCTCCTCTCACGATTCATCCCGGTAGTACTAAGATGTATCAGGACCTACGCCAGAGGTTCTGGTGGACTAGGATGAAGAGAGAAATCGCTGAGTTCATTGCTAAATGTGACGTTTGTCGTCGCGTTAAAGCAGAGCATCAAAGGCCTGCTGGCACCCTTCAGCCTTTAGCTATTCCTGAGTGGAAATGGGATAAAGTTGGTATGGACTTCATCACCGGCTTTCCCAGGACCAAGAGAGGGAATAACGCTATCTTAGTAGTCGTTGATCGTCTTTCCAAAGTGGCTCACTTCCTTCCTGTTCAGGAAAGTATCACTGCTAGTCAGCTTGCTGACTTATATATTTCTCGAATAGTGTCACTTCATGGTGTTCCACTAGAGATCAATTCAGACCGTGGCAGTCTTTTCACTTCTCATTTCTGGGAGAGTTTCCAAACTGCCATGGGAACCCATCTTTCCTTCAGTACCGCTTTCCACCCTCAGTCGAGTGGTCAGGTGGAACGGGTCAATCAAATTCTCGAAGACATGCTTAGAGCTTGCGTTATCTCATACGGTATGGATTGGGAGAAATGTCTTCCTTTTGCCGAGTTTGCTTACAACAATAGCTATCAATCCAGCCTCAAGAAAGCTCCTTTTGAGGTTCTCTATGGACGAAGATGTCGAACACCTTTGAACTGGTCAGAAACCGGTGAAAGACAATTCTTTGGACCGAACATGATCCAGGAGGCAGAAGAGCAAGTTCGCATCATTCGTGAGAATTTGAAAACAGCCAAGTCTCGTCAAAAGAGTCAGTATGATCGTCGTCATAAGGATATGACTTATGAAGTTGGCGAAAAGGCCTACCTTCGGGTTACTCCCTTGAAGGGTATCCATCGTTTCGGTATCAAGGGCAAGTTGGCTCCTCGTTACATTGGTCCTTTTCGTATTCTCGCCAAACGAGGAGAGGTTGCCTACCAATTGGAATTACCCCCATATCTTTCTCGAGTTCATGATGTCTTCCACGTCTCTCAACTCAGGCGTTGCTTCTCGGATCCCATCCGCGGAGTGGACCACGAAACGCTTGATCTCCAAGATAACCTCACATACCGAGAGTACCCGGTTCGCATTCTTGATCAAGCCGAGCGTGTTACTCGACGTCAGAACATCAAGTTTCTCAAAGTTCAGTGGTCTCATCATTCCGAGAGAGAAGCTACTTGGGAGCGAGAAGATCGTCTTCGACTGGAGTACCCCGCTTTCTTTCCGTCAACCCTTGAATCTCGGGACGAGATTTTTTCAAGTGGGGGCGAGTTGTCACATCCCTAGTCTGGTATGACTTAGACTAGCTAGCCATTTGTGCATCATATTTAAATTTCATTTAAATTTGAAATGAGGATTGGTGGAACCCTCAGAATCATTTTTGAAAATGACCCAAATAAAAAATTCTCCAAAAGGGTCCAAGAAAATGCTCATGTTGCCCTCTGAAAATATTGGACAGAGATAAAAATCAAACCAATATTTTTAGGAGCTCATGGATATTTAATTTTGGCCATTTGGATTAATCCGATAATTATTTGCTTTGGATATATATTGTTATATATATGAAATATGGTCCAAAAATTATGCCATTTATAAAGGAGCTCTGGAATAATATATCTAGCTCCTGCAAAAATTGGCATAAGGTAATAAGTTGATTTAGTATTTTATTAAATCAAAACAAATGTCAGAAAGAAATAGAAAAAGAAGTAAAACAGGAAAACCTTACCTGGGCTTCTGCCTGGCGCCT
>NW_021253690.1:0-912 GCF_002162155.2 Triticum dicoccoides
TATTACTATGAAAAATGCCCGTGTATTGCAATGGGAAAACATGACGCCCAAGGTGTGAGAGCAAATTTGACAAGAATAACCCTCTGGAATTCTCAAGCAAAAATATTCACAAGCCTCTTTCAACGTGGAGTTGTCTTGAACCATTAGATTTCCTCATGCTTCGCTACGGAATCAAAATAACTATAATGAAAACTACATAACTTGTACACGACTATTTTAATCTATTTGAAACTAAAATATTGTGGTAGATGAAGAAACCATCAAGTGCGAGCAAAAAATATTGTAGGCCCAAAAAGGGAACCTGATACTAATTTTACCAATATAGGAGCAGACCATCTCATCGAGTACACAACGTGTGTTCTCTCTCTTCATGCAGGTGAGACAAATGTTCAAGTTCATAGATTTCATATTGCAATTCTTGTATGCAAAGTTGTGCATGCATTTTGGCTGCACTGAAAGAGGGATCACAATTCTCCTATACACTGCCATTTTTGAGTTGTGGAACATGCACGTATCTTCTTCCAGACAGAAGTCTAGTACTCCCGGTCTGTATAAAATTTTAGAGAATAAAGCACATGCTGAAGTACATCTTTACACCCAAATTGGTTACAGTTGTGAAATTCAGAAGGCTACAAAGAGAGAGAGACAAATCAACACCCCTTCTAAAACAAAATTGTACATGTTCCAGCTACATGGGGATTGCCCTTGCCGTGGAGGAACAGGGACACCACTGCAGCCAGGACCAACTCCAGCATATCAAGCATCCCAACAGTACAAGACTGACCGGAATGTCGTGTCCTGTGGGTGGAAGAAAGGATATGGCATCTGCGTAGTGTGTCAACGGTGGCAAAATCTGTACTATGAGGACAACAATCATTGGGTAACGGAGATATGTTGCTCTTGATTTCATTA
>NW_021253691.1:0-424 GCF_002162155.2 Triticum dicoccoides
AGGCTCCATTTCGTGGAAGGTTGGTTTTTCGGACGCAGAGGGTTACAAAACCCACGAGAGGAGGAAGAAACTGGAGCAGGGCCAACTGCAGGCGCTGCACGAAAGGGTAATGGGGCTAGAGGAACGAGAAGAGGAACGAGAAGTAGCAGATCGCAGCAAACGACCTGCCGAAGCTTCCCCCGAAGCTACCCCGCCATCTCAGCGGAGAAGCAGCGTGGCTTCCACTGAATTGCTTCAGCCGGAGCATGTCTTGACGGCTCCTGCCAGCTATCCCGTGGAGGCTATCACGGAGTCTCAACATTGCCACATTATGGCGCGATGGATGAATTTGGATGGGCCACGTTTGCTAAACGTGGGCGTGGAGCGACGAAGCGTGCGGGCAAGGAAGAGTGTTTTTGGATGGGCCACGTTTGCTAAACGTGGG
>NW_021253692.1:0-902 GCF_002162155.2 Triticum dicoccoides
TTGAAACTAGTGGTCTTATCAACCATCAACACTTGATGTTTTTCTTGATTTCTACCTTCATTGATTTCATCATCACGAAGAGCTTGGGAGTTGTTTCCGTTATCCCTTGCATATTATAGTTCATCACGAAGTTCTACTAACTTGGTGATGGTGACTAGAGAATTCTGTCAATCACTATCTTATCTGGAAGATTAACTCCCACTTGATTCAAGCGATTGTAGTACCCAGACAATCTGAGCACATGCTCACTAGTTGAGCGATTCTCCTCCATCTTTTAGCTATAGAACTTGTTGGAGACTTCATATCTCACAACTCGGGTATTTGCTTGAAATATTAACTTCAACTCCTGGAACATCTCATATGGTCCATGACGTTCAAAACGTCTTTGAAGTCCCGATTCTAAGCCGTTAAGCATGGTGCACTTAAACTATCAAGTAGTCATCATATTGAGCTAGCTAAACGTTCATAACTTTTGCATCTGCTCCTGCAATAGGTCTGTCACCTAGCGGTGCATCAAGGACATAATTCTTCTGTGCAGCAATGAGGATTAACCTCAGATCACGGATCAAATCCGCAACATTGCTACTAACATTTTTCAACACAGTTTTCTCTAGGAACATATCAAAATAAACATATGAAAGCAACAACGCGAGCTATTGATCTACAACATAATTTGCAAACTACTACTAGGACTAAGTTCATGATAAATTAAAGTTCAATTAATCATATTACTTAAGAACTCCCACTTAGACAGACATCTCTCTAGTCATCTAAGTGATCACGTGATCCAAATCAACTAAACCATGTCCGATCATCACGTGAGATGGAGTAGTTTTCAATGGTGAACATCGTTTATGTTGATCATATCTACTATATGATTCACGCTCGACCTTTCGGTCTCC
>NW_021253693.1:0-2137 GCF_002162155.2 Triticum dicoccoides
GCCCTCGCGTCGCCCGCGTGGAAGCTCCTCACCGCGAGGTCCGTGCGGTAGGTTGCTCTCCTTGTCGGCGTGCCCCTGGCGGTGATCCTCGGGTTCGTCCTCGTCGGGTAGCGGCACGCGCAGGGGGGCACCGTTGCCTCCGAGCTGGGGGCTGCCGTTGCCTCCAAGCCGGGGGCCGCCGCCGATCTGATTTTGGGCGGGGTCGCTGGAAGGAGCAGCTGGAGAGCGCGCTCGCTTGACCTCGTCCAGATCCGCGCGCAACTCACGGAGCTCGGCCGTCACCGGAGCCAGCTTATCCTCGAGTGCTTTGGTGAAGAATTCCTGCAGGGATTGCTGCATCGTCTCTATCCCTAGCAATACGAATCGGGTCTGGACGTTTGGGGTTGGTGGAGGACGCGGCGCCGTTGTGTGGAGTGGAACAAACTGAGTCTGATACCAATTGTGATGTCCCTAGCCAGAGCTAGAAAGATCACAGGAGGAACAAGGGGAAAAGTAGCAGTTGAGCAAGAACGAAGGAGCTTGGGCAGCTCAATTTCATTCATTAATTCGATAGTGCTTGCTGGGAGGTTACAGGAGTACTGCACGCTTACAGACACGTCATCGGCCGATGGGCCTGCCCTGTCATACACCGCCTTGTCAGTAGGTGGGGGTGTGACACAGATCCATGGTGAGCATCGGCGAGCATGCTCGTCCTCCTAACTCTACTTTCCTTCTTCCTAATCCCAGTTCATGCCCAGGTTGCGCCGGTGCGGTGGGGGGCGAGCGGCGCCGGCGTCCTCTGGGTCCTCTGCCATTACCAGATTCTTCCAGATCCATAGGTGGAGCTATGAGCCGCCGCGCCGTCCCCGCTGGCAGGCGCATCTTGGAGCAGAACATCAAGGCCCGGTACCGGGCTGGAGCCATTGGCACCGACGATGCACTCCACCTGTTTGACGAATTGCTCCAGGTTGCCTGGCCCTCCTCGATTGCCGCCATCAACTGCCTCCTCATTGTCGTCGGCCGTGATTGCCATGCGCTCGCCGTCTCCCTCTTCAACCACATCGCAAGAGCCAAGGTGGCGCCCCACAATATCACCTACGGCATTCTAGTCGACTGCTGCAGCCGTGCTGGCCGCTTGGACCTTGGCTTCGCTGCCATGGGCCACATCGTTAAGACGGGATTTGCGGGAGGATCCGTTGTCTCTTTCAGCCACCTGCTCAGGGCCGTCTGTGCGGAGAAGAAGACTAGCTACGGAATGGACATCGTGCTCCGAATTATGCCTGAGCTTAACTGCATACCGGATGTTTACTCCTACAGCATTCTTTTCAAGGGCCTCTGCAACGAGAAGAGAAGCCAAGAGGCTCTCGAGCTGATTCACGTGATGGTTGAGCACGGAGGTAGCTGCCAACCTAATCTGGTCTCATACAACACCGTAATTGATGGCTTGTTGAAAGAGGGTGAGGTGGGCAAGGCTTACAGCCTATTTTGTGAAATGGTACAGAGCGGGATTTTGGCAAATATTGTGACCTACAACTCAATCATCTCTGGCATGTGCAAGGTTCATGCAATGGACAAGGCTGAGAAGGTTCTTCAACAGATGTTTGATAGAGAAATTCTGCCAGATACTGCCACATATACTAGCCTAATACATGGATATTATTCATCAGGACAATGCAAAGAGGTGGAACGGGTTTTCGAGCACATGTCTATAAATGGTGTTCAACCAAATATGATAACTTACAATATACAGATGGATTATCTTTGCAAGAGCGGAAGATGCGCGGAAGCTAGGAAGATCTTTGATTCTATGGTCAGTTTGGGCCAAAAACCGTCTGTTACTACCTACAGTATTCTGCTTCATGGTTATGTTATGGAAAAATCATTTCATGATATGCATTGTCTCCTTGATTTGATGGTAGAAAATGGTATCTCACCAGATCATCATGTCTACAACATACTCATATCTGCATATGCTAAAGAGGAAATGGCAAGTGAGGTAATGCATATATTTACAAAAATGCGGCAGCAAGGATTGAACCCTAGTGTTGCGGACTATGGAGCGGTAATAAACTTGCTTTCCAGTATTGGCAGAATGGATGATGCTATGTCCCAATTCAATCAAATGATAGCCGAAGGATTAGCTCCTGATATCATAGTT
>NW_021253694.1:0-1103 GCF_002162155.2 Triticum dicoccoides
GGGGGAAACGGACGTGTGGGGTCTACACGGAGGGGATCTTGCTGTGGGTCTGGCCCGGATGTTGCTCCAAAGTATTCCTATGGGCTGACCTAACACAACCGGGTGGGGAGGTCCACTGGTCAAACCCGTCCGTGCAAAGTCAAAGGGCTAGATCCCGTGGTCAAACGCTACAGGGTTAGGCGGGATGGGGCACTGGGGGTAGCAATGCCTATTTTTTGTATTTTCTCTTATTTTTTTTATTTTTTTCAATACTAATTTCATTAACTTAAATGTACAGAAAACATATATCGATTGCCCCCCACACGGGCCTTCTTCCATCGTGTCACGGAAAGGTTAGACGGGATGGGCCGGGTACCTGTGGGGGGTAGCAATGCCACCAGGTGTTGCGGTGGGCCCTCCTACGGTTGTGGAAACGTGGTGGCAGGCGCAGGCACGCGTCTCCGGGTTGTGCCCCCTCCCCCCTCACGGGCGTCGATGCCGCCGTGCCCCGGAGGGGGGAAACGGCCATGTCGGGCCGACGCAGTGGGAATCTTGGGGTGGGTTGTGCCGGGACTGTGTTGGGGGTGTAGCTATGGCTGGGCTAGGAAACAAGGTGAAAAGGTCCACCGGTCAAACTACGTCCAGCGAAAGTCAAAGGGATAGACCCGGCGGTCGCCTGTGTCAGGGTTAGACGGGACGGGGTACCTGGGGGTAGCAATGCTGCCAGGTGTTGCGGTGGCCCTCCTACAATTATATAAGCATGGTGGCAGGCGTAGGCACCCGGCACGCGGCTTGTATGAGGTCCCGGTGCAACGCTCCGGTGGCATTGCTACCCCCCTAAGGCCCCCGTCCCGCCTAACCCTGTAGCATTTGACCACGGGATCTACCCATTTGACTTTGCACGGACGGGCTTTGAGCAGTAGATGTATCCACCCGGTTGTGTAAGGTCAGCCCATAGGCCCACGGGAACATCTGGCCCGGATGTTGCTCCAAATTGTTCCTATGGGCTGACCTAACACAACCGGGTGGGGAGGTCCACTGGTCAAAGCCCGTCCGTGCAAAGTCAAAGGGCTAGATCTCGTGGTCAAATGCTACAGGGTTAGGCGGGACGGGGGCACTGGGGG
>NW_021253695.1:0-444 GCF_002162155.2 Triticum dicoccoides
CAGCTGGTACAAGGGCAAAGCCCTCTCGCCCAACCGGCTGAGAGAGGCCATGCAATCGGTGAACTTCTGAGCTTCGCGCAGTCAAGCTGGCTTGCGCACGCGCTCGATCGCCTTAATCTTCTCGGGGTTGGCCTCGATGCCACGCTCTGAGACGAGGAAGCCACGGAGCTGGCCAGGTGGCACGCTGAACACGTACTTCTCCGGGTTCAGGTTAATCTGGTACTCGCGCAGGTTGGCGAACGTCTCCTTGAGGTTGTCTAGGAGGGTGAGGTGATGCACTAGGGGAAAAAAGGGCTTAGCCACAAATTTAGTTGGTGGCGCCTCATTTTCAATCCACGTCATCACTATTTTTTTAATAGTGGTGGCATTGGCATATTTGGTACGTCACCACTATATCATTACTGGTGGCATGTCACTAAAAATCTATGCCATTGCTTTTTTTTT
>NW_021253696.1:0-555 GCF_002162155.2 Triticum dicoccoides
CTCCTCCTCCTCCTCTTCTTCTTCTTCTTCTTCTTCTTCTTCTTCTTCTTCTTCTTCTTCTTCTTCTTCTTCTTCTTCTTCTTCTTCTTCTTCTTCTTCTTCTTCTTCTTCTTCTTCTTCTTCTTCTTCTTCTTCTTCTTCTTCTTCTTCTTCTTCTTCTTCTTCTTCTTCTTCTTCTTCTTCTTCTTCTTCTTCTTCTTCTTCTTCTTCTTCTTCTTCTTCTTCTTCTTCTTCTTCTTCTTCTTCTTCTCCTTCTTCTTCTCCTTCTTCTTCTTCTTCTAGAATAACTTTGGAGAACTTTGTACCATCATGCCCCGGTTACTTCCGACTAATGATGAAGCCATGGATTTCTTCAATACTTTGACACTAGGCAACCTCTCGACCCCTTGGCGATCCTCGACCCTTGATCCCCGAACCCTCGGCGACCCTCGACCCCTCGGTGTTGCTCGACCCTCGACCCCTCGACGACCGTCGACCCTCGAACCCTCGACACCCTCGACCCTCGAACCCTCGACACTCTCGACCCCTTCTTCTTCTTCTTCTTCTTCTTCTTCT
>NW_021253697.1:0-2137 GCF_002162155.2 Triticum dicoccoides
GCCCTCGCGTCGCCCGCGTGGAAGCTCCTCACCGCGAGGTCCGTGCGGTAGGTTGCTCTCCTTGTCGGCGTGCCCCTGGCGGTGATCCTCGGGTTCGTCCTCGTCGGGTAGCGGCACGCGCAGGGGGGCACCGTTGCCTCCGAGCTGGGGGCTGCCGTTGCCTCCAAGCCGGGGGCCGCCGCCGATCTGATTTTGGGCGGGGTCGCTGGAAGGAGCAGCTGGAGAGCGCGCTCGCTTGACCTCGTCCAGATCCGCGCGCAACTCACGGAGCTCGGCCGTCACCGGAGCCAGCTTATCCTCGAGTGCTTTGGTGAAGAATTCCTGCAGGGATTGCTGCATCGTCTCTATCCCTAGCAATACGAATCGGGTCTGGACGTTTGGGGTTGGTGGAGGACGCGGCGCCGTTGTGTGGAGTGGAACAAACTGAGTCTGATACCAATTGTGATGTCCCTAGCCAGAGCTAGAAAGATCACAGGAGGAACAAGGGGAAAAGTAGCAGTTGAGCAAGAACGAAGGAGCTTGGGCAGCTCAATTTCATTCATTAATTCGATAGTGCTTGCTGGGAGGTTACAGGAGTACTGCACGCTTACAGACACGTCATCGGCCGATGGGCCTGCCCTGTCATACACCGCCTTGTCAGTAGGTGGGGGTGTGACACAGATCCATGGTGAGCATCGGCGAGCATGCTCGTCCTCCTAACTCTACTTTCCTTCTTCCTAATCCCAGTTCATGCCCAGGTTGCGCCGGTGCGGTGGGGGGTGAGCGGCGCCGGCGTCCTCTGGGTCCTCTGCCATTACCAGATTCTTCCAGATCCATAGGTAGAGCTATGAGCCGCCGCGCCGTCCCCGCTGGCAGGCGCATCTTGGAGCAGAACATCAAGGCCCGGTACCGGGCTGGAGCCATTGGCACCGACGATGCACTCCACCTGTTTGACGAATTGCTCCAGGTTGCCTGGCCCTCCTCGATTGCCGCCATCAACTGCCTCCTCATTGTCGTCGGCCGTGATTGCCATGCGCTCGCCGTCTCCCTCTTCAACCACATCGCAAGAGCCAAGGTGGCGCCCCACAATATCACCTACGGCATTCTAGTCGACTGCTGCAGCCGTGCTGGCCGCTTGGACCTTGGCTTCGCTGCCATGGGCCACATCGTTAAGACGGGATTTGCGGGAGGATCCGTTGTCTCTTT
This sequence comes from Triticum dicoccoides, assembly GCF_002162155.2. Classification (NCBI taxonomy): domain Eukaryota; kingdom Viridiplantae; phylum Streptophyta; class Magnoliopsida; order Poales; family Poaceae; genus Triticum; species Triticum dicoccoides. The sequence goes on from NW_021253697.1 coordinate 1,186, forward strand.
CAGCCACCTGCTCAGGGCCGTCTGTGCGGAGAAGAAGACTAGCTACGGAATGGACATCGTGCTCCGAATTATGCCTGAGCTTAACTGCATACCGGATGTTTACTCCTACAGCATTCTTTTCAAGGGCCTCTGCAACGAGAAGAGAAGCCAAGAGGCTCTCGAGCTGATTCACGTGATGGTTGAGCACGGAGGTAGCTGCCAACCTAATCTGGTCTCATACAACACCGTAATTGATGGCTTGTTGAAAGAGGGTGAGGTGGGCAAGGCTTACAGCCTATTTTGTGAAATGGTACAGAGCGGGATTTTGGCAAATATTGTGACCTACAACTCAATCATCTCTGGCATGTGCAAGGTTCATGCAATGGACAAGGCTGAGAAGGTTCTTCAACAGATGTTTGATAGAGAAATTCTGCCAGATACTGCCACATATACTAGCCTAATACATGGATATTATTCATCAGGACAATGCAAAGAGGTGGAACGGGTTTTCGAGCACATGTCTATAAATGGTGTTCAACCAAATATGATAACTTACAATATACAGATGGATTATCTTTGCAAGAGCGGAAGATGCGCGGAAGCTAGGAAGATCTTTGATTCTATGGTCAGTTTGGGCCAAAAACCGTCTGTTACTACCTACAGTATTCTGCTTCATGGTTATGTTATGGAAAAATCATTTCATGATATGCATTGTCTCCTTGATTTGATGGTAGAAAATGGTATCTCACCAGATCATCATGTCTACAACATACTCATATCTGCATATGCTAAAGAGGAAATGGCAAGTGAGGTAATGCATATATTTACAAAAATGCGGCAGCAAGGATTGAACCCTAGTGTTGCGGACTATGGAGCGGTAATAAACTTGCTTTCCAGTATTGGCAGAATGGATGATGCTATGTCCCAATTCAATCAAATGATAGCCGAAGGATTAGCTCCTGATATCATAGTT
>NW_021253698.1:0-385 GCF_002162155.2 Triticum dicoccoides
GACAAGAACGCAGTGGAGAGCAGAGCAAGTGTACCTTGTTTGGATCGCTGTTGTGGTCGAGTGGAGGAATCCTTCTGGCTCCGCGTGGGTTGTCCTTGTTTCCGGTAACGGCTACCATCCATCTTTCCAGAGTGACATCGTCGACTGCTTCCGGATGGACTCGAGTCTCGTCTTCAGTCCCACAGTACAACCACATGCAGTGGCTCCGGAACTGCAGGGGCTGGATGCGACGCCTAAGGAAGACCTCCAAGAGATCCATGCCCGTCACTCCCTCCCGAACCAGCTGCACCACGTGCTCCATCAACATCTTCACGTCAGCTTTCTCCTCCGGAATCAACTTCAGAGAGGAAGGCTTGTTCACTCGGTCCATGGTAAACTGTGGGAG
>NW_021253699.1:0-894 GCF_002162155.2 Triticum dicoccoides
CTGTCAATTTGACCATCTGCCTTTCTTTTAATCCTATAGACCCACCTACAATCAATGAAATTTTTATTTTTTGTTGGTGGGACTAAATGCCAAGTCTTATTTTTAATAAGAGCATCATACTCATCATTCATGGCCCTCTTCCAATTTGTATCATTCAAAGCTTCTTGCAAATTATGAGGTTCACCAGTAGTTATCAGACCACCAAAACGAGGTTTGAGCTTGTCATACCTAACTGTGCCATCTGTACGAATTTGAGGTTTTGAAATACCGTGTTGTGACCGTGTTTGCCGAGTTGGCACATCAGGAGCTGCAGGTGCATGCGGCACAGAAAATCCGCCGGAGGAGGGAGGATCCGCACGCGATCACATGTCAGCGTGCGATCCCGTAGCAGATCTGTCGCCAGCGACAGAGGATCTCTCATCCTGTCGGGGCAGATCGACGTGGGAGCCCGTGCGCACGTCTCCCTCGCTTGGTTGGCCCAGCTGGCGGCCCGTGAGAGGGGAGCCGGTTGGCCCACCTGACGACGCGCTGTCGGGAGATCCAGCGCGCGCCATGCGGCGTTCCCGCGGAGGCGTCTGCGCAGTCGAGGCAGATTCGCCCCCTGATCCACCTGCGCCACCTGCGCCTGCTGACGCTGCAGGCTCGGGATCGCTGCCCGCAGCACCTGAATCCTCCTCGTGTGCCGCAACATTTTTGTCTTGTTCTGGCTGCATAAAATCATGCACAAAAACTGGATTTTCTCCACTGTTAGCAACAGGATTAGGGCGAAAATTAGTCTGTTGATCAACTACAGGTTCGTCCCCATGATCAAGAGGTGCAGACTCGGAAAGTAAAAGGACTTCCGACCGAAGAGGGGTGCCTGCATTTGAATTTAGATTTGCAAAGGGAAAAATT
>NW_021253700.1:0-1470 GCF_002162155.2 Triticum dicoccoides
CCGCTTCGTCGGCGTGGGCGTGCAGGACGACGCGGACCGCCTCCGCAACGACCACGACCTCGTGGTGAACAACACCGTCGACCTGCGCGGCCTCGCGGCCGACGGGATGCGCAGGCCGTGGCTCCGGCAGGCCGGGCTCAAGGACATCACGGGCGCCATCATGAGGGCCAACCTGGAGAAGCCACAGCGTGTGAGGACGGGGGCCTGGGACGCCTACCGCCTCTCCCATGAGCAGATCAAGTACGCCTGCATCGACGCGTTCGTTTCCTTCGAGGTCGGCCGGAAGCTCCTCACCGGTGACTACTACTGCTCCTCTGATGATGAAGAGGAGGAGGAGGGGGTGGAAGAAGAAGATGGCTCCTACTACTCCTCCGATGAGTATGGCTCCTCTGAGGAGGACTACTGAGGTGATCGATGGCCGTCGTCCCGTGTCCTGCTCGCGTTTAGACTTACTAGTTGTTGATCTCGTAAGGTTAAGCAGTGGATGGTTTAGGAGTAGGAGTGTACCTGCCATGGTGATAATCATGACTAGTAGCTTCTTGTGGCTAGATCTAGCTTGGTGCAATGGCAACTTGTGCTACTTGTGAATTATTAATATTCTCGTCGTCTATATATGCATTTTCTCAGTGGAGTAGTACCAACAAGTTCGATTTCTTGCGATCAACATGTCTGAGGACAGTGGGGATGGCCGTCCCGAGTCCTTGCTGCAAACAATATCTAAGCTAATTAGGTAGTGCGTTAAGGTTGTTTAGTACTAGTATTAGGAGTTTATCGATTTGTGTTGAAGAATCAGCCAGACATTCGTAATGATGAGGAGTCGAGGACCGCTTTATTTCTTCTAAAGAGGTGATGGCCATGGCAACTCCTTCGGCTAGCCTTTCGATACAAATGTCCATTAGTGTTAGCTTTGATCTTGACGGGGGGTCGACTCGACTACATCATCTCTAAAAGTGCAACGGGACTAAACACACCCGCTATCATGTCAAGTCTCGCTGAGATATATTTGGGAAATGGGTTGAGGAGGATCAACAGACCATAGTTATCAGCAGCAGGGCAGTTTCTCGGTCCATTTAGGCCAACTCCACCGCACGACCCTATCCTGTCCGGCCCCGTCCGTTTGAGGTAAAAGGGATAAAAAAGGCGACCCAGCGCGCGGGAGCAAACGGACTTTTGTCTGTTTTGTGTCCGCTTTCGACCCATCCCCGGCTCAAACTTGCGCCGGTTTTGGGGTGAAACAAACAGCGCGCGGACGGGCGGGACGCGCGCGCTTGTCCTCCCCTGGCCCGCCTGTCGGTGGGAGAAACCAAAAAACCCCCGACGGCCATTTGGCGCCATTTCCCCCAAACCCTCCCACGTCCCTCCCCCCCCCTCTCTCCACCGTCCATGGCCGACGCCCCGCCGAGTTCCGGCGGCCTGGCCGTCGACCCGACCGCAAAGGTGAAGAAGAAGGCGCCAAGGAAGTCGCGGTCG
>NW_021253701.1:0-564 GCF_002162155.2 Triticum dicoccoides
CGGTTGCAGGCTTTGCTGATTGTAGCAATTTCTGATGCTGGTTGAACAGGACGCATGACGCCAGTTGTAGCAAAAAAGTGCGACGACCATGCGATGTAGCAAAACAGGGCACCGGTTGTAGTCGGATGGGGCGCCGGTTGTAGCAATTCACGACACCCGTTGTAGCATGTAGAAAAAATATGATGGTTCCTACGATGTAACAAAATGCAACACCGGTTGTAGCTGAGTGGGGTGCCGGTTTGTAGCAAAAGGTGACACCAGTTGTAGCATGTAGCAAAAAACGTGACGTCTGCAGTGTTGCTCGGGATAGAGCCACCATCCTCGCAGCCCGCGGTCGCCATGGTCGCGCGTCCATGATGGCAGCTCTCATGGCCACCGGTTGCAGGCTTTGCTGATTGTAGCAATTTCCGATGCTGGTTGAACAGGACGCATGACGCCAGTTGTAGCAAAAAAGTGCGACGACCATGCGATGTAGCAAAACAGGGCACCGGTTGTAGTCGGATGGGGCGCCGGTTGTAGCAATTCACGACACCCGTTGTAGCATGTAGAAAAAATATGATGGTT
>NW_021253702.1:0-2375 GCF_002162155.2 Triticum dicoccoides
CTCTCTATTAGGTTCACGTGTTACTAATCAGTAGTACCTTATAGGTTTGATGGATACAAGCCTAGTTCAGTTCTACTACCACATTATGTTGCTAGGATGGACTCAGAACTTGATATGATGATGTTGAGTGTGTATGTAATCCTTTGTCAAATGTCTCAAAATCCTTCTTGAGCATTTACAGCTGTTATGCTGCCGAAATTTTGCTAGAAATTCTAATGCCTTTGCATTATGATTGTGCTTTCAGATGGCCACTCGCGACCTCAATCAAGTGGTTCGCCTGACTCGATGCCTAGATGTACCCGGCCATACTGCCATGTTGGTCAGGGTAATGACCGAGGCTGGATACCGCTGGTATCCTGAGTACACGGTCGAAGAGCAATTTCGGGACTTCAATCAAAGCCAGTATCTCTGCACTGTCAGGATATTTCCATCTTATCCTGGATCCACCGAGCCCCTTCACTGCTCCTATGGACTCGAGGTTACTATTGAGATGGCTGTGCAGGACGCCGCCTACTCTATGATGACCATCATGCGAGTCAGATCTGGTCTATTTCGGGACTCTGATTTCCGGTATATGCCAGGATCACTTCCGGGAGCACAAGGGTATCTCCAGGCTATCTATGATGACCCCACCCAGGAGGATTCACGGACTCGCACCACTGCTGAGATGCTCGAGGATAAGGACCGTGAAAATCGGGCCTTGAGGTTAGAGCTCTTCAATACCCGTGCTGACCACTGGGCCACTTTGACTCGGTTTGCACCGGCGGTGCAAGCTGGATATTCGGATATGCACGATCTCTATCCTGTGAGATCTGCTCTGCCAGACGTGATGGGTTGGCGTGATGTAGGAGGCATCACCCCACCTCGTGGTCCCCGCAGGCCACCGTCTGTTGGTCCCCGACCTCATCCTAGCCCCTATGGTCCACAAGCTCCGCGAGATCGTCTGTTTCCGGATGATCATGTTGAGCTTCCAGGCTATGGAGGTGACTTCTACGAGGACTACTACGGATCGGTCTGAGTTAGTGGTAGTATCACTAGTTCGTGATAGCTGTGTCGTCTATCGTCCTGCGTGACTCGTGGGATATGACCTAGTTTGTACTCTTTCCGGAGATGTAGAAAAACAATTTTTAGGAGCTTGGGATGCCTCCGATAAGATGTAATCCTCTTTTCACCGTAATAGTACTTTGTTTGGTCTTGTACTAAACCCTGTATGGTGTGTATGACGATGGAATAAAGAAGCAGTTTCTGTATCTACCATGTCATACGGATGATCATCTTGCGTTTCGAGTTATTCCTTACATTCTGTATCCTATGTCGGAATTTTATCATTCTGACTAAATCATTGTCTTGTTTACCTAGGATGGTCAACACGCGCACTAACCCTGCTCCTCAAGAGCCGGCCGAAGGCAGTGAAGTCAGGGATGCAAATCTGCCTCATCCCCCTTCCCTAGCCGAGGTTATGATGGAAGCTGAGAGAAACAAGCGGGAGACCAACCGTTTGTTGGAGCGTATTGAACAGAACACGGCACACCATCAGAGGACTAATGTGGTGTCACTCAGTGATTTTATCAAATTACATCCACCCACGTTCCACCACTCCGTCGAGCCTCTCGACGCTGATGACTGGCTTCGCAGTATCTCTCACAAACTGCGTTCCGCGCTGGTAGCGGAGGCTGACAAGGTCACCTTTGCTGCATATCATCTTGAAGGCCCCGCCAGTCTATGGTGGGAGAATTATGGAGCTATGCGCCCAGCGGGTCATGTTACTACTTGGGCTGAATTCAGTGAGGCTTTCCGTGAACATCACATTCCGGAGGGTCTCATGGACCGTAAACGTGAGGAATTTTGCAATTTCACCCAAGGACGACTCTTTGTGGATGCTTACAGCAGGGAGTTTGGTAACCTCGCACGATATGCAACCGAGGAAGTTTCTACTGACGCCAAGAAGCAAGCAAGGTTCCGTAAGGGACTTAGTCCTGAGCTTCGCCGCGACCTCCGTCTGCATGAGTGCACATCTTTTCAGAAACTTGTCAACAAGGCCATCAGTGCTGAAACTGGTCAGACTGATTATGACGCAACACGCAAGCATGGCCGTGACATGGGTTCCTCATCCGGTGCTGGTCCTCAGAAGCGCCGCGTGTGGGTGCCCAACACCGCCCTGCCACCCAGGTTCACACCGAGGCCATCTTTCCAGGCGCCTCGCCCTGTTCAACAGTCTGCACCAGCCAAGCCCTATGGGGGTCCAACCAACAATGCTCCCCCACGTACCAGCTCCGTGACCTGTTTCAAGTGTGGGGAATCTGGCCACTATATGCGTGAGTGTCCCCAGACCAACCCCAACCAGTCTGCTAAAGCTGTTGGCCGTGGCAAGCCGA
>NW_021253703.1:0-505 GCF_002162155.2 Triticum dicoccoides
TCGTCTGCTCCGGCATCTTCCTCATCATCATGTCCTGCATCTTCTACATGATGACTGTGTACAGCATCACCGTCATGATCATCTCCTGAGGATTCTTCGTCTTCTCGCCCGCCCAAGCCGTGGTGGTTGTCTTGCTGCCCTTCCTCATTTCTTGCCCGGCCCCCATGGACGACTTCGTAGTCATCTTCATCACCTTGCCACCGATAGCCATCCATGAAATCACGCAAGAGCAGGTGGTCCCGCACCTGCCCGGATTCCGGGTCCGCAATAAGGCTCTTCAGCTTGCATCTTCGACATGGACATCTTATCTCCGTCTCGTTCTTTTGAAGCATCTCGGCCTTCGCGGACCTCAAAAACCTACTCACGATGCCTTCGGTCATCATGCGGACCATGGTCGCCTGCAGGGTAGAGCAAAACGATATTTTAGAACCAAGAAAAAATTTGGCATGACTTTCCCTAAAAATAGGACCAAAAAGAATGCTTAATGCCAAAATTCTCGCCGAAA
>NW_021253704.1:0-1135 GCF_002162155.2 Triticum dicoccoides
GAGCCTATGCTCATCCGTGCCCGAACGAGCTGTGGCTAGTCACACAAGTTGATCGCTGTCATCCGCGTGGGTGGAAAGCTGCCCGGAATGGCATAGTCGACGATCCAATCATCCTTTGTCCCAAGGGGGTCGGACGACGTAATCCGCGTAGGCACTCAGAGGGAAGGGGTGCGTGGATCCGGTCGCGGCGGAGGAGACAACTGCTTCACCACGTCCGAACCTCCTTGTGTCGCCACCGCCGCCTCCCTCTCTCGCTGCCGGCGTCCCCGCAAGTTGCGGTTGACGTTCTCCGCCTTGCAAGTCGCCGCAGACGAATTGACGCCGCTGGCGGAATAGGCCGACTGCGTCTCCGTCGCGGCGGTGTGGGTCGGGCTCGAGGACATCTCCGGCAGTGTATCGGGACCGGAGGTAAGGATTGGGAGCATGGGTGTAGGACGGCGAGGGTCTGGGCGCGGTAAAGGTTGGAGGGCTGCGGGAGGAGAAGGAAGGGTTTTGTGGATTTGGTGCAATTTGGAGTGGGGTCGGGCCATTGAGTCCGACGTGGCAGGCGTGCCACGTCCCATATCCGCCCGATAATTAGGCTGGATATGGGAGGTGCCAGTTAGTCCGGACATTTGAAGCCCGTTTGGAGCAACTCCAATGGGGCGACCCATTTCTTCCGCCGCCGTCCGTTTGGGTCGGCGCGGACACAAAAGGCGGGCCAACGCGTCGACCCAAATGGACCCGTGTCCGCTTGGCGTCCGCATGGCGACCCATTCCCAACCCATTTTGAGCCGGATTTGCGTCCGCACGGACACGAGATGGACGAGCGCGTGCGCCTACTCCTCTCCCCGAGTCCGCCGGTCGGTGGCAGCCACCACCATTTCCCCCCTTTTCCAAAAAACACTCCCGCCCGCGCGCGCTCGCTCCCGCCCGAACTAGCCATGGACCTCGACGCCGCCGCCGGCCTCGCCTCGTCCGGCGCCACCGCCCCCACCGGGAAAGGCAAGCCTCGTGCCACGCGCAAGACGGCCGCGATGACCAAGCCAAAGAAAGCACTGACGCTCGAACAACGGGCACACGAGTCGGCCAAGAGGAAGGGCCGAAGTCACGCCGCGGATGCGAGGAATGAGGCCACCGCTCAGGCCGCCGTCGT
>NW_021253705.1:0-896 GCF_002162155.2 Triticum dicoccoides
CCCATGAGGATATGGAGTTGTCCGGCAAGTGCATGAGCCAGGACCTGACATTGGGCTTGAGCACCAGCGGGAAGTAGTTGGCAAGGATCTTGTCATCTCGCCCCCCGGCAGCTTGCACCATGATGGTGTAGATGCTGAGGAACTCCGACGGATGCAACTTGCCATCGTACTTCTCTGGTACGTCTGGCTTGAAATTCTTTGTGCTGGGCCACTGGACTTGCCGCAGCTCACAAGTGAACGCAGGGCAACCTACCGCGTACGGCAAGTCGCCCGGTTCCCCTGGCGCATGCATGTCGACAGTGGGCCCACCGCGCTGGTCTGATTGACGCCGCACTTCTCTTCGACGCTCGATGCGAGTACGAGCATCTTCTTGCTATCGTTCGTGAAGAACTTGGCGCTGATCGCGAGGAGCTCGTGGATCTGACGACGCGGTGGAGTCGGTGTCGAGGTTGACCCGGCAATTCGGCGATCTTGGCCTTCGGGGTGGAGAGTGCACGGTGGTTGCACCCCCACCGGTTTTGTCGCCATCGGCTCGCGCCTGGTGATCTTGCTGCGGCTGCGATGTAGCCGGCTGCCGTGGAGTGTCGCCGTTGGCGAAGCCGATGAGACTCTGAATGGTGGACCTCCATTCGTTGATCTTGTCCGCCATTGGAGGGTAATCCAGGAGCAGTTGAGCTCGTGCCAAAGCTTCTTCCGAAGTTTTGGGTGGCGGTGGCGAACGGTGCGAGGAGCGGGATATGCTCGGACTTCTAACTATGTTAGAAGGAGCAGGATCCCGTCCAGGCGACCGTGTCTTGCTCGTGCCAGCATGTTGGCGCGCATGCTGGTCTTGAGCATCTCGAGATCCACCAGCTCGATCTCGGTCCAACGAACGTATGGTACCGCGAGTACCATGA
>NW_021253706.1:0-513 GCF_002162155.2 Triticum dicoccoides
AAATAAATAAATAAATGATAAAATAAATAAAAACAATAAATATAAATAATTAAATTAAAATGATTTAATAAAATTATTAATTAATTAATTAATTAATTAAGTTAATTAATCTAGTTTAATTAAATTAATTAACTAGTTAAGTTTAATTGAACTGTAATTAGATTAACCTAAACCCTAATTAACCTAAATAGAGAATGACAGGTGGGTCCCAATGGACCCACATGTCAGGGTTGACTCAGTCAACCCCTGTTGACTGCTGACGTCAGCATGACGTCATGCTGACGTCGTTAATACCTTTTTTTCGAATTAATTAAATAAATAATTAAATTCCAAAATTATTAAAATCTTTTAAAAATCATATCTTTTAATCCGTAACTCGGATTAAAATATTTTCAACATGAAAGTTGCTCAGAACGACGAGACGATTCCGGATACGCAGTCCGTTCGTCCGCCACACCCCTCTAACCTATCGAACCCGCAACTTTCCCCCTCCGGCTCCTCTGCCCGAAAACA
>NW_021253707.1:0-630 GCF_002162155.2 Triticum dicoccoides
GTTGGTGGCACCGACCGGGACAAAAGGCCCTCCTGCCTGGGCAAGCCACAGCGGCCACGTGGAGCCCCATCTATCTCGGTTCCTGGGCGAACCGGGACTAAAGGTATTGGGCTTTAGTACCGACCCTTTAGTCCCGGTTCGGGAACCGGGACAAATGGGCCTTATGAACCGGGACAAATGGGTTGTTTTCTACCGGTGTTGATACTGAAGTTAGAGAGTGTAGCATGGTTGATGAGCTGAAGCAGCATGAAAACATTAACTTTTATCAAAGTTAAGGAAATTTCCATGTTTAACCTTATTATTAATGTTTATTAAAATTGGATATAAAAAATGATGCATAATGACACATGAAGCAGGTTGTACCCCTTTTATCACCCGGTGCAATGCATGGGTATTTGTACTAGTAAAAGCTAAAGAAAAAAAACTAGGTGCGATGAAAAAAAAGTTAAATAAGCATTGTTAAAAATTGTAATGTGTGTATTAAAATGACAGGCTGCAGCATTTGCCAGACATTAAACTGGTTTGAAATCTCAACGGCTGATGCAAGAAAATGAAAAAACAAAAACAACAAGATAGAAGCGCAAGACTATACATTCCGCACATGGGCGGGGCTCTGTTCATTCTCGTACC
>NW_021253708.1:0-385 GCF_002162155.2 Triticum dicoccoides
GACCCCCGCTGAACCAGCTCAACCCGCTGAACCAGCTCAACCCCTTCTACGTTGCGCCTGGGCCTCCTTTTATACTTTCAAGGGGTCACCGACAGGTGGCAACGTAGACTAGAAGGGTAAAAATGGAAAAGGATGCGGTAGGTGCAGCTACCGCTACTGTGGATACAGTGCGCCCTACCTAACTCTGACGGCAGGGGACAAGGGCAATAAATGCCTGTCTGAGTCTCCTAAACAGTGCAAAAGGTGACCGTTAGGAGCGCCACCGTTTGCCACGATGGCCTTCTCTTCATCTCCGCTTGCCACCACGTACCCCTAGCTGCACGGCCTCCTGCCACGTGTGCTTGGGAGAGTCCTAGAGCGACACGTTAGCAGGTGTGCTGGAGCG
>NW_021253709.1:0-1176 GCF_002162155.2 Triticum dicoccoides
ACAAGTGATGATTTCAGGACTTTGAAGCCACCATAATGGGTGCATGAAGCCTTCGACGAAATATACAAGATGCCACTTCATAAATTTCGTCCCGAGGCTATTTTAGGTGCTGCGTCACCTTATTATTGGGCCAGGCCCATGTAATTTCGAAATACATAAGTATAGGCTATTTTTAGAGTCCGTATGTGTGGGGAAACAAGAGATAGGGTTGATTTCGGACCCCTCCACCAAGGGCCACGAAATTCCCCCCTCTTCCTCCATATATACAGCCCTTAGGGCATCGTTTAGACTTTGGGATTTGTTTAGTTAAAAGTTAGCCATTGCAACTTCGTGTACTTCGTTTGTGTCCAACGACCAGACCAAGACCGCTTACGGATCCCCACCATTATCAATACCTCATATATATTTGCAATATTCAGATTGCTTTATCATATTCTTGCTCGTTCTTCGATTGCTTGCAGGAATAGACCTTCGTGGCCAGGCTGACCGTGCTTCCGGCATCGTCAGTAACCTCAGGAGATTGGTTTAGCGATTGCTAAGGCGCAACGTCGTGCACGTTTGTAGTCGGATCGTCAAAGTCGTCTCCACCAAATCGATAGTTATCATCTCATCGAAAGATCGGGACCCTCGCCTCTATCAAGTGGTATCAGATTTCCAGGTTGCTCGGTGAGATTTTACAGTTTTTCGTAGTTTAGATCGAGTCTGTTCTTCATACCTATAGTCCACGAAAAAGCCACAAAAAAAAATTAGGGTTAGTTAATCATATCCGAACCAATCTGAGCCTTGCATAATCTTTTTAGGGTTTTGCTTTGTTGAATTTGCGGTTGCATCGTCGTGTCTAGTTGCTGGTCTTAGAGTCTAGTCTTTTAGAGTTTCGAGTTCTGGTCATAAGTTGTCACGCCGCCGCCGCACCATCATCATCGCCCCTGCCATCTACCACCACCACACCGAATCCGTATCCATATACCACCACCAATCCGTGTCCATATACCACCACCGATCCATATCCATATACTACCACCGCTACCACCACCGCTGCCATATACCACCACCATATATCCACCACCAATCCGAGTTCTTTGCTTATTAGGTTTGTTTTCGGGATCCATCTAGATTCCGATTCGTGTTTCCTTGCCGGAGTCGGGTAGCCACGCTCCGTTTAGGCCCAAAATTTTT
>NW_021253710.1:0-916 GCF_002162155.2 Triticum dicoccoides
ATGTTGCTCCAAAGTGTTCCTATGGGCTGACCTAACACAACCGGGTGGGGAGGTCCACTGGTCAAAGCCCGTCCGTGCAAAGTCAAAGGGCTAGATCCCTTGGTCAAACGCTACAGGGTGAGGCGGGACGGGGGCACTGTGGGGGTAGCAATGCCACCGGAGCGTCGCACCGGGCCCTCATACATGCGCGGTGGTGTGGTGGCATGTCCGAAGAGGCGGGACGCGTCTCCGGTGCGTGGCCCCCCCTCACGGACGGCGATGACACGGTAGTAGATGTTCTGCGGTAACGATGCGGCGTCAATATTACTTAATACTCGGAGCACGATAAAGTCAAGAGTTTTTTTGCACGACGTGGGTACACGTGCTATAGGAACTATGGTATTTTTTCATAATTTTTGGTGATGGAGAAGTATCCGAAAAATTCCCTCTACGCGGATTGCCCTTCGCGCGTCTACGGCTGTGGCCGGCGGCCTCCGGGGGCTAGCATGCCGCCAAATCTTGCGTAGGCGGCCTCTCACAAGTCTGGAAGTGTTGTGGCCGTTGCAAACGCCCGGCACGCGTGTCCGAGGTGTGCCCCCCCTCACGGACGGCGCTGCCGCTGGCACCTGGAGGGGGGAAACGGACGCGTGGGGTCTACACAGAGGGGATCTTGCTGTGGGTCTGGCCCGGATGTTGCTCCAAAGTGTTCCTATGGGCTAACCTAACACAACCGGGTGGGGAGGTCCACTGGTCAAAGCCCGTCCGTGCAAAGTCAAAGGGCTAGATCCCGTGGTCAAACGCTACAGGGTTAGACGGGACGGGGGCACTTGGGGTAGCAATGCCACCGGAGCATCGCACCGGGCCCTCATACATGCGGGTTGGTGTGGTGGCATGTCCGAAGAGGCGGGACGCGTCTCCGGTGCGTGCCCCCCCCCCC
>NW_021253711.1:0-1356 GCF_002162155.2 Triticum dicoccoides
GGACGTGTCGGCTCTTGGATGCAACACTTTTTCACTAATAATGTGATGATTAATGTGCATAGTTTGTGTGTGTGTGTGTGTGCGCGCGTGTGTGTGTGTGTGTCTGTGGGCGCGCGCATGCGTGAGCCCTCCACCATCGGGCCCGAGGGCGTCACTCTATTTACTTGGTCCATGGGTTCACTCTAACCTCAAGGAAACTTAAAGTTTGACTAACATCTTGATGGGTAGCACCCGTCAACGAGGTGTAGAGGTAGGGATGCGGCCACATACTCTGTACCTCCTCTGCTTTGTAAGAGTAACAACCAGCATGTTCTCTTCTTCAGCATGTTCCTGTTGCAACTCCCAGGTTAATTCTTCATCTTTCAGCCTCGCTATCCAGGTCCTATTGCTGCTCAGACTTGTAAAGGTGACATGTACCTTGGGAAGCAAGCAAAGAAGGATACACTCAACTCTGAATCTTGTCCGGCTCTGTCCCATCATCTTTCACATTCCAAATCTGAAGAATTCTGAACCGGTCCGTCTTTTTCCTTGTCCTATACGTACTTATGCTCTCCTCGATACACCTAGTCTTAGGTGTATAAATACGTACCACTCACAGTAAGCATCCCAAAACGAGTAATCAAATCGCTCGCATCAATGGAGCATCACCTCCTCTAACTGAAAGCAATAATCATCCTTGTTTGCTGTTCTGGCAGCCAAGTAAGGTAGGTCATCTCATCATCGCTGTTCGTCGTGAAAGGCAAAATCAGCCACTGGTTGTCTTGTCTCTCAGCTGCTGTGCAGTCCAGATAATGTAAACAGAAGAAGTTTCCCTTTCCTATTTTCAGTTATAATGTGTATGCATGGTGCGGTATCACTTTCGATGATTGATACTACAACGAACGGATGTTACAGGACAAAAAAAGTGCTCTCTACTGCATTTGTTACGGTTCATTCACACAATACATTCATTTTAAAAAGGAAAATAAATAAAAAAGAATGTCAACCCACATAGCTTTAAATATAAATCCGGGAGTTGCCACTTCACTGTAACTGAACTGAGTAAGTGGACTCCCTCATTCTTTGTTGCTGCTGTCTTTCTTTGGCTTCAGTTAGCCCAGCAACAGCCAATGAAAAGCGTCCGTTGCCAGCTGCAGTGTGTGTATTGTAAGGTTGATGCAACTGAAACGAAAATCGATGAGTGGATACTCCTAAACTTGGAGTTGCATTCGATTCCATGACGTGCCTAAATTCAGTGAGCTGCAGAAATAGAGAACGCCTATTGCTCAAGGAAAAGAGAAATGCATGCGGAGTCATAGATTTGTAAACCTGAGAGTTACCACAAGATAAAGGTTGAGTTGTGAAATTAAACTCAGT
>NW_021253712.1:0-418 GCF_002162155.2 Triticum dicoccoides
AAGCCGATTTTGAGGTGTCAAATATTGAAATAGCTTCTGCAACTATTTAGATGCGGCTCGTCGCTATCTTCAATTTGAGTACTCACGGAGCCAAAACGGACTTCGTATGAGGAAGATACACCTGTTTTACTGAACAGTGCGCAAAACAGATTCCAATCCGAATTCAGGTACGAGATTGATTCTAGATAGATTCAATTTTTTTTTCTTCTCTCTTTTTTTTTCTCACGCTTTTTTTTTCTTTTTCTTCTCCTTTTTTTCTCTGACTTTTTTTTCTCTTTTTTTTTGTCTCTTTTTTTCTCCCTCTTTCCAAAACAAACTAGATCTCAACTATTATTATGACAATGAATGGTGGGTAGCACGTGGTGGAAATTGATGGATGGGTGGTGGACAGCGGAAGAGATAATGATGCAGCGGTGGC
>NW_021253713.1:0-1488 GCF_002162155.2 Triticum dicoccoides
GCGGTTCAATTCCTCAAAAAGGTGATTTTCCGGTTTGGCTTTCCACACAGCATCATTACTAATAATGGTACCAACTTGTCCAAGGGTGCTATGAAGGAGTTCTGTGAACGTGAGCACATCCGGCTTGACGTTTCATCAGTGGCTCACCCACAGTCCAATGGCCAAGCAGAGAGGGCTAATCAAGAGATCTTGCGAGGCATCAAACCTCGGCTTATGGTTCCTTTGCAGAGAACGCCGGGTTGTTGGGTGGAAGAGTTACCATCTGTATTATGGAGCATCAATACTACACCCAACAGACCGACAGGATACACACTGTTCTTCATGGTCTACGGAGCGGAGGCGGTTCTCCCTAGTGATATCCGTCATGATTCGCCTCGTGTAGTAGCTTGTGTTGAAACGGACAATGAGGCAACACAGCAAGATGCTTTGGACCTGTTGGAGGAGCGTGACATAGCAGCTGCCCGCTTGGCAATTTACCAACAGGATCTTCGTCGTTATCACAGTCGCCGAGTCAGAACCAGAACCTTTCAAGAAGGAGATTTGGTGCTTTGGCTCATCCAAGACCAGACTGATATGCACAAGTTATCCCCACCTTGGGAGGGACCTTTCGTGGTCAGCAAGAATCTGCACAACGGGTCATACTATTTGATCGATAT
Source organism: Triticum dicoccoides (assembly GCF_002162155.2). NCBI lineage: Eukaryota > Viridiplantae > Streptophyta > Magnoliopsida > Poales > Poaceae > Triticum > Triticum dicoccoides. The sequence continues at coordinate 657 of NW_021253713.1, forward strand.
TCGAGAGCATAAAGACTCACGTACATCAGAGGAGGAGACCAACAGGCCGTGGAACATAGCTCATCTTCGGCCTTACTATACCTGAGCCATCGGCTCTACTTATGTACATATTATGACAATGTATATATTATGATTAATACAATAAACCGGAGCCTGAGCCTAAAGCGGGGTCTCTGTTCTTTTTACATCATGTGTGGTTACACGGAGTTTTTCTGTCTTAATGCGGCCTCCGGTTTACCCCTTGAGTTAGCTTTTCAAAGCGTTATGTTATATCACTTGGGGGCTTGGTCGTGTCCGAACCAATGCAACACCTTTTGATAGGTGAAAGCCACAAGATCACTTGGGGACTTGGTCACGTCTGAACCAGTCACGCCTCTTGATCGGCCTAAGGCCACAGAATCACTTGGGGGCTTTGGTCGAACCCGAACCATCGCTACACCTCTTGGTCGGCATAATGCCACTGCATCATTTGGGGACCTGGCTGACTTGAACCATAGCTACGCCTATTGGGGGCTTGGTCGTGTCCGACCATGGTAATGCCACTTGATCGGCTCAATAGCCTCTTTTTGCAAATGGTTTATCATTGCCTTTGTTTGAAATTTTGTTTTTCTTTTGATACATATTTCTTTTGTTGCGTTTTTAAACCGACAATTATTAAACCGGTTCGACTGTCAATTGACGGCACACGGTCAATTCTTAATCCGGAGACTATTTGCCCGGTTTGATTTTTTGTTAACATCCTATTATGGAGTAACACCGGTGTTTATCATAACCCGGAACGGTTTACATGATAAACTGGCATTATATACACAGGAGCTGTTTTCTCCTCCAA
>NW_021253714.1:0-802 GCF_002162155.2 Triticum dicoccoides
AACGGGCCATAATTGGCCCAAATTGCGAGTCTTCACGACCAACACGTAAGCACACCTTGGGGTTCGACGACCGTGGAGGTCGCTTTGGGACCCCAAAATGATGAGTAATAGTCCATGAAAGAGCCCGAAATGGGACAAACTTAGGATTATTGATGACGACACATAAATGCACCCCGGGGGTTCGTCAATCATACAAATCGCCAAGGGACCCCAAATCAGTGAGCAATAGTCCATGAAACGGGCCAGAATCGACAAAACCGCGATTGTTGATGACCGACACATAAACGCATCCCGGGGTTCGTCAATCGTGGAAATCACTCCAGGAACCTAAAACTGAGTAATAGTCCAAGAAATGGTCCAGAATCGGCCAAATCTGCGATTGTTGATGACCGACATGAAAGCGCATATTGGGGTTCAACAACCATGGAAATCGCTTTGGGACCCCAAAACGGTGAGTAATAGTCCACGCAACAGGTCAGAATCAACAAAAACCGCGAGTGTTGATGACGGACACGTAAACGCACCTCGGGGTTTGTCAATTGTGGAAATCACTCTGGCACCCCAAAACAGTGAGTAATAGTGCACGAAACGGGCCAGAATTGGCCAAAACTGCGAGTGTTGATGATCGGCATGTAAGCGCACCTTGGGGTTCAACAACTATGGAAATCGCTTCGGGACCCCAAAACGGTGAATAATAGTCCAAGAAAGGGGTGAGTCTTGACGACGGACACGTAAAGGCACCCCAGGGATCTTCAATTGTGAAAATCGCTCTGGGACACCAAACCGGTGAGTAATAGTCCAC
>NW_021253715.1:0-706 GCF_002162155.2 Triticum dicoccoides
GTATCTGGCCGCTCGAATCTTCGCAATGTCCTCCTCTGTAACAGAGCAAGCCACCCATCGGCCTTGAGGGCTGGGTCCGAACATAATGGGGAAGCTCGAAGCAATGAAGTCGAAACCTTGGGTGCTAGAACTCGAGGTTGGAGAGGCTGAGGAGAAGTTCGGCGTCGAAAAGGACGGCCCTTGGTTCCTTTATAAAGGCAACATGAATTAAACGCCTCCTCTTGAGCCTGAAAGCCTGCCTATTCCTAAGGGATCTTTCCAACAGAATGGTTGGGTTACCCATGCTCGTGTTAATGAGAATCCCGCAATAAGGGGACACGATCTCTATTTCGACAGAGCGTGCCAATAGCAACCATGCCTCGAAACGTGGAATGGCGGGACAGGAAATGGTTCGAAAAACTGGGCGAGCGTGACATCACGTTATAAAAGTTGTCATCAGATTGGACTCGTGGAATATTATATTCTCTCTGCGGTTGTGTGTGGTGTTGTGTTACAGGTCCAGACATGTTCAAATACGTCCGAAGACTATCTTGGAGTTCGGAGGAAGGAACCCACCTTGCAATGCCGAAGACAGATCTATGCGCCGGATACGTTGTCATTGAAGCCAGGTTCAGGGGCTACTGAGGGAGTCCTGGACTAAGCGGTCCTCGGGCGTCCGACCTGTTAGCCATGGGCCGGACTGATGGGCTGTGAAGATACGAAGACC
>NW_021253716.1:0-1488 GCF_002162155.2 Triticum dicoccoides
GCGGTTCAATTCCTCAAAAAGGTGATTTTCCGGTTTGGCTTTCCACACAGCATCATTACTAATAATGGTACCAACTTGTCCAAGGGTGCTATGAAGGAGTTCTGTGAACGTGAGCACATCCGGCTTGACGTTTCATCAGTGGCTCACCCACAGTCCAATGGCCAAGCAGAGAGGGCTAATCAAGAGATCTTGCGAGGCATCAAACCTCGGCTTATGGTTCCTTTGCAGAGAACGCCGGGTTGTTGGGTGGAAGAGTTACCATCTGTATTATGGAGCATCAATACTACACCCAACAGACCGACAGGATACACACTGTTCTTCATGGTCTACGGAGCGGAGGCGGTTCTCCCTAGTGATATCCGTCATGATTCGCCTCGTGTAGTAGCTTGTGTTGAAACGGACAATGAGGCAGCACAGCAAGATGCTTTGGACCTGTTGGAGGAGCGTGACATAGCAGCTGCCCGCTTGGCGATTTACCAACAGGATCTTCGTCGTTATCACAGTCGCCGAGTCAGAACCAGAACCTTTCAAGAAGGAGATTTGGTGCTTTGGCTCATCCAAGACCAGACTGATATGCACAAGTTATCCCCACCTTGGGAGGGACCTTTCGTGGTCAGCAAGAATCTGCACAACGGGTCATACTATTTGATCGATATTCGAGAGCATAAAGACTCACGTACATCAGAGGAGGAGACCAACAGGCCGTGGAACATAGCTCATCTTCGGCCTTACTATACCTGAGCCATCGGCTCTACTTATGTACATATTATGACAATGTATATATTATGATTAATACAATAAACCGGAGCCTGAGCCTAAAGCGGGGTCTCTGTTCTTTTTACATCATGTGTGGTTACACGGAGTTTTTCTGTCTTAATGCGGCCTCCGGTTTACCCCTTGAGTTAGCTTTTCAAAGCGTTATGTTATATCACTTGGGGGCTTGGTCGTGTCCGAACCAATGCAACACCTTTTGATAGGTGAAAGCCACAAGATCACTTGGGGACTTGGTCACGTCTGAACCAGTCACGCCTCTTGATCGGCCTAAGGCCACAGAATCACTTGGGGGCTTTGGTCGAACCCGAACCATCGCTACACCTCTTGGTCGGCATAATGCCACTGCATCATTTGGGGACCTGGCTGACTTGAACCATAGCTACGCCTATTGGGGGCTTGGTCGTGTCCGACCATGGTAATGCCACTTGATCGGCTCAATAGCCTCTTTTTGCAAATGGTTTATCATTGCCTTTGTTTGAAATTTTGTTTTTCTTTTGATACATATTTCTTTTGTTGCGTTTTTAAACCGACAATTATTAAACCGGTTCGACTGTCAATTGACGGCACACGGTCAATTCTTAATCCGGAGACTATTTGCCCGGTTTGATTTTTTGTTAACATCCTATTATGGAGTAACACCGGTGTTTATCATAACCCGGAACGGTTTACATGATAAACTGGCATTATATACACAGGAGCTGTTTTCTCCTCCAA
>NW_021253717.1:0-1661 GCF_002162155.2 Triticum dicoccoides
TCGTAGTTCAGGATAGCCACCGAGTCAAAGCTGGCTTGCTGCAGTTAAACCCCACCATCCCCTTTGTTGATAATGATGCATATGTAGATAGTTCTGATGTAAGTCTTGCTGGGTACATTTGTACTCACGTTTGCCTATTTATGTTTTTGCAGAGAGACTTCGGTCTCGCTAGTAGTTTCGCGTGGACTTCGACGTTTAGCTTGTTACCTCAGCTACGGTCTTGTGCCTCGGCAGGATCTGATAGATAGTCAGGCTTTTCAGCCTTTTTCATTTATAGATGTCTGTACTCAGACATGATAGCTTCCGCTTGTGCTTTGACTTGTATGCTCTGAATGTTGGGTCGTGAGACCCCTGTTTGTAATATCTCGCTCCTCGGAGCCTATTGATAAATACCTGAGTTATAGAGTCATGTTGTGATGCCATGTTGTATTTGCACATATCGAGCATATTGTGTGTATGTTATTGAAATGCTTGGTATGTGTGGGATCTGACCATCTAGCTGTTTATCCTTAGTAGCCTCTCTTACCGGGAAATGTCTCCTAGTGTTTCACTGAGCCATGGTAGCTTGCTACTGCTCCGGAACACTTAGGCTGGCCGGCATGTGTCCTTCTTCGTTCCTGTGTCTGTCCCTTCGGGGAAATGTCACGCGATGAATACCGGAGTCCTGCTAGCCCAGTGCTACAGCCTGGATTCACTCGCTGATGACCGACACGTACGATGCTGGGTCATGGATGCCTGTCCCTGTAAGTCTGTGCCACTTTGGGTTTACGACTAGCCATGTCAGCCCGGGCTCCTTATCATATGGATGCTAGCGACACTATCATATACGTGTGCCAAAAGGCGCAAACGGTCCCGGGCAAAGGTAAGGCGACACCCGTGGAAATACCGTGCGTGAGGCCGCAAAGTGATATTAGGTGTTACATGCTAGATCGATGTGGCATTGAGTCGGGGTCCTGACACAAACCATACGAAATCTATATTAACCATCAAGTTAGCATGGCATATATTTACACAGAAACAACACAACATCCTAATTGATAATTTTCCTTCTTGCTTATAGTTCTAATTTTGAACATGGCACAATGATCTATTCCCCATTTTAATCTTGAACAACACAACAAATTCAATCTGTGACACGCATGTCTATACGCCAATCTAAAATCTGAGAAGAGCGGAAAAAGTGAGAAAGTACCCTCGGTTATCCCAAGTTTCTAGCTAAATGGAAGGTACATAAATATGCATTGCTGGAATCAGAAGCATGAAATTTAGCACAATCCCAGAATACAAAGTTCATACCTGCATGGTCGTCTTGTTTATTAGTCGCCATTGTAACCCTAGAATGCAAAAATGCATTACTATCTTGCAAGGGCTGGATCGACTATAGTGTAGCCTGCTCATAAACAGCCAAACAGGCTCGACATGCACAACCCTAGAAAACTTCTGCTCTGACAAATGGTAAAAATCATTTTGTAGGTGACTCAAGTTTTACCCCGCCTGCAAGAACTGAACCTCCTCAGCAACATCACAAATGTAGGACAAGGCATGTAACTGACATTATTTTGAGGATGAAAAAATGTATATATATACATCAGTTGAGAACTGATTATATGCCTTTAGATTCAATAACTCAATTATCCTTTAAAGATTTTACTATCTATTTA
>NW_021253718.1:0-905 GCF_002162155.2 Triticum dicoccoides
AAGGATAAAAATATTACTTTGCTTCCTATGACTCCTGATTCCATTTTGAAAGATGATATTAATAGAGCTAATAAAGCAAAATAGGAGACGAATAAGAGTGAAAATCAGATTGTGGCAAAAGAATTTGAGCAACAAATGAAGCCTAATAATAAACCGTCTAGTGTTGCTTCTGAAATTAAATTGAAAATTGCATGTTTATTTGCCACCAAATCTGATATTGATGAGCTAGATTTCAGCAAATCTGTTTGCTATGCTTTTGTGTGCAAAGAGGAATTATTTTCAATCGAGGATGTGCCTTCCTCTTTGCCTCCTGCTGTCACTAACATTTTGTAGGAGTTCGCTGACGTCTTTCCACAAGACGTGCCGCCAGGATTACTGCCTATTCGAGGGATTGAGCATCAGATTGACTTAATTCCCGGTGCCTCACTGCCAAACCGTGCACCATACCGTACCAATCCAGAGGAGATGAAGGAGATTATGCGTCAAGTACAAGAGCTTCTCGACAAAGGTTATATACGCGAATCCCTTAGTCCTTGTGCTGTTCCTATTATTCTAGTGCCGAAAAAGGATGGTACATCACGTATGTGTGTTGATTGTAGAGGCATTAATAATATTACTATTCGTTATCGTCATCCTATTCCTAGGCTAGATGATATGCTTGATGAATTGAGTGGCTCTACAATATTCTCCAAAGTTGATTTGCGTAGTGGTTACCATCAAATTCGTATGAAATTGGGTGATGAATGGAAAACAGCATTTAAAACAAAGTTTGGTTTATATGAGTGGTTAGTCATGCCTTTTGGGTTAACTAATGCGCCTAGTACTTTCATGAGACTAATGAACGAAGTTTTACGTGCTTTCATTGGACGATTTGTGGTAGTCTATTTTGATGACATACTGATTTA
>NW_021253719.1:0-1144 GCF_002162155.2 Triticum dicoccoides
AGGTCCTAGATGATCATTCTCACCACTCCAGCCGGATGTCTAGCTTGTATTGCTTCCAATTTGGTTAAATTGCATCTGCTTAGCTTACACATTATAACTTTGAATATGACATGCCTTTCTGTTTTTGGTACATACTAGTACATCTGTGTATTAAGCATGTTCTTACATCAAACTAATGTTCTTGTGTATCCCTCATCAATCACTTATGATGAGGCAGTCAGGCAAGTGGATTACTCCTCATTTAAAGAATGCAGCGTCAGCCTCCCGACATGATTCTCAAGAAACAGCAAGGCTAGATGAAGATAGTGAACGTAGCTCTGTAGTTGATTATCGCGTTTCCCTTACACTAGCATCGCAGGTGCTTGCTCTAACTTGGCAGCATGATATGTGGTTGCATGTTGCATATGGTGTCTAGATTGTAATTCTTCCAATCTGGTTAAACTGCATGTGCTATTCTGCTTAGCTTATACATTATACATGTTAATGTGACATGCCTTCCTGTATTTAGTACATAGTACATCTGTCTATTAAGCATGTCCTCACATAAAATATTGTTTTTAGTATCCCACATAAATCAATATGACGAGACACCTTCAGTATATGCAGTGTGATATTAGTTGCATCTTTGATATGATTTATAGCATGCACTGCTTCTAATTTGTTGAAATGCCATTTATGATGGGACACTTTTAACTTGGCAGAGTCATATTGGTTGCATCTTTCACGTGGTGTCTAGCTTGAATTGCTTCTTATTTGGTGAAATGGTTTCTGCTTCGTTTACACAAACAGTTGTGAATATGCCATGTCGTCCTGTTTTTCGTATTATTCCATCCTGGAATCATGTGTTTGCCTTACATCAAAGTAGTGATTGCCTTACATCCTGAATGAGTTCTGACGAGTGAATTTTATTGCTTTTTCTTGTTGGTTTTACATGAAAATTCAAAATCAATAAAGCGGAAGGAAGTTAGCAAGGCAGCGGATGAAGGTGCTCCTTCCAAATGGAGGGCCTCTACAGATTCTACTCCTCCATCCCCCCAAGATGATTTCCAAGACAACACATGCATAGACACTCAACGTAGCTGTGTTGGTGATGAGCACGTCTCCCCTAGTGCACCATCAAAGGCGCTCCCTCTACCTTGGCACT
>NW_021253720.1:0-1473 GCF_002162155.2 Triticum dicoccoides
CGGGGTGCGTTTACGTGTCGATCATCAACACTCGCAGTTTCGGCCGATTCTGCCTTGTTTTCTGGCACTCGCAGTTTTGGCCGTTTCTGGCCCGTTTCATGGACTATTACTCACTGTTTTGGGGTCCCGGAGTGCTTTCCTTGATTAACAAACCCCGGGGTGTGTTTACGTGTCGGTCATAAACACTCGTGGTCTTTGTTGATTCTGACACGTTTTGTGGACTATTACTCACCGTTTTGGGGTACCGAAGCGATTTCCATAGTTGTTGAACCCCAAGTTGCGCTTACATGTAGGTCATGAACAATCGCAGTTTGGGCCGGTTTTGGCCCATTTCTTGGACTATTACTTAGTTTCGGGGGTCCCGGAGTGATTTCCACGATTTACGAACCCCGTGGTGCGTTTACGTGCCGGTCATCAACACTCACAATTTTGGTCGACTCTGGTCCGCTTCGTGCACTATTACTCACCGTTTTGGCATCCCAGAGCGATTTCCATGATTGACAATTCCCGGGGTGCGTTTGCGTGTGTGTCCTCAATACTCACAGTTTTGGCCAATTCTGACGAGATTCATGGACTATTACTCAACATTTAGGGGTCCCGAAGCGATTTCCATAGTTGTTGAACCCCAAAATGCGTTTAGGTGTCCGTCATGAACACTCACAGTTTTGGACGATTCTGGCCCATTTCGTGGACTATTACTCACTGTTTTGGGGTCCCGGTGTGACTTGCACAATTAACAAACCCCGGGGTGCGTTTACGTGTCGATCATCAACACTCGCAGTTTCGGCCGATTCGGGCTCGTTTTGTGGCACTCACAGTTTTGGCCGATTCTGGCCCGTTTCGTGGAGTATTACTCACTGTTCTGGGGTCCTGGAGTGATTTCCACGGTTAAAGAACCGCGGGGTGCGTTTACGTGTCGATCATCAACACTCGCAGTTTCAGCCGATTCTGCCTTGTTTTGTGGCACTCGCAGTTTTGGCCGTTTCTAGCCCGTTTCATGGACTATTACTCACTGTTTTGGGGTCCCGGAGTGCTTTCCTTGATTAACAAACCCCGGGGTGTGTCGGTCATAAACACTCGTGGTTTTTGTTGATTCTGACACGTTTTGTGGACTATTACTCACCGTTTTGGGGTACCGAAGCGATTTCCATAGTTGTTGAACCCCAAGTTGCGCTTACATGTAGGTCATGAACAATCGCAGTTTGGGCCGGTTTTGGCCCATTTCTTGGACTATTACTTAGTTTCGGGGGTCCCGGAGTGATTTCCACGATTTACGAACCCCGTGGTGCGTTTACGTGCCGGTCATCAACACTCACAATTTTGGCCGATTCTGGTCCGTTTCGTGCACTATTACTCACCGCTTTGGGGTCCCAGAGCGATTTCCATGGTTGTTGAACTCCAAGGTGCAGTTACTGTCTGTCATCAACATTCATAGTTTTTGCCGATTCTGGCCTGTTTCTTCGACTATTACTC
>NW_021253721.1:0-1310 GCF_002162155.2 Triticum dicoccoides
CACTCCAGGACCCCCGAAACTAAGTAATAGTCCAAGAAATGGGCCAAAATTCGGCCCAAACTGCGATTGTTGATGACATACATGTAAGCGCACCTTGGGGTTCAACAACTATGGAAATCTCTTCGGGACCCCAAAACGGTGAGTAATAGTCCACGAAACGAGTCAGAATCGACAAAAACCATGAGTGTTGATGACCGATACGTAAACGCACCCCGGGGTTTGTTAATCAAGGAAAGCACTCCGGGACCCCAAACCTGTGAGTAATAGTCCATGAAACGGGCCAGAATCGGCCAAAACTGCGAGTGCCACAAAATGAGCCCGAATCGGCCGAAACTGAGAGTGTTGATGATCGACACGTAAACGCACCCCGGGGTTTGTTAATTGTGCAAGTCACACCGGGACCCCAAACAGTGAGTAATAGTCCACGAAACGGGCCAGAATCGGCCACAACTGTGAGTGTTCATGACCGGCACGTAAACGCATTTTGGGGTTCAACAACTATGGAAATTGCTTCGGGACACCTAAATGTTGAGTAATAGTCCTCGAATCGCGTCAGAATTGGCCCAAACTGTGAGTGTTGAGGACAGACACGCAAACGCACCGCGGGAATTGTCAATCATGGAAATCGCTCTGGGACGCCAAAATGGTGAATAATCGTGCACGAAATGGACCAGAGTCGACCAAAATTGTGTGTTGATGACTGACATGTAAACGCAGCACGGAGTTCGTCAATCGTGGAAATCACTGCGGGACGCCCAAAACTAATTAATAGTGCAAGAAACGGGCCAAAATCGGCCCAAACTGCGATTGTTGATGATCGACACGTAAGCGCACCATGGGGTTCAACAACCATGGAAATCGCTTTGGGGCCCCAAAACGGTGAGTAATAGTCGACGAAACATGCCAGAAGCGGCCCAAAATGCGAGTGTTGCTAACCGACACATAAACGCACCCCGGTGTTCGTCAATCATGGAAATCACACCGGGACGCCAAAACAGAGTAATAGTCCAAGAAACGGGCCAGAATTGGCAAAAACTATGAATGTTGATGACAGACACGTAAGTGCACCTTGGAGTTCAACAACCATGGAAATCGCTCTGGGACCCCAAAGCGGCGAGTAATAGTGCACGAAACGGACCAGAATCGGCCAAAATTGTGAGTGTTGATGACCGAAACGTAAACGCACCACGGGGTTCGTAAATTGTGGAAATCACTCCAGGACCCCCGAAACTAAGTAATAGTCCAAGAAATGGGCCAAAATTCGGCCCAAACTGCGATTGTTGATGACATACATGTAAGCGCACCTTGGG
>NW_021253722.1:0-485 GCF_002162155.2 Triticum dicoccoides
ATGGAGTTGAAGCGACGCTTGATGTGCCTGGTCTTCTTGTGAAACCTGGGCTCCTTGGCAAGTGCAATAGCTCCAGTGTTGTCACAGAAGACTTTGATCGGCCCCGACGCATTGGGTATGACTCCTAGGTCGGTGATGAACTCCTTCACCCAAATTGCTTCATGCGCTGCCTCCGAGGCTGCCATGTACTCCGCTTCACACGTAGATCCCGCCACAACGCTCTGCTTGTAGCTGCGCCAGCTTACTGCTCCACCATTCAACATATACACGTATCCGGTTTGTGACTTAGAGTCATCCAGATCTGTGTCGAAGCTAGCGTCGACGTAACCCTTTACGACGAGCTCTTCGTCACCTCCATAAATGAGAAACATGTCCTTAGTCCTTTTCAGGTACTTCAGGATATTCTTGACCGCTGTCCAGTGTTCCTTGCCGGGATTACTTTGGTACCTTCCTACCAAACTTACGGCAAGGTTTACATCAGGTCT
>NW_021253723.1:0-1173 GCF_002162155.2 Triticum dicoccoides
GATGATGTGGCTTTGAATGGTGCATTTTGAACACAGGAAAACTATGGAGTTCAAATAAGTTCAAAAAAATGAAATCCCTTTGTAACAGACGAGTTTCCGTATGAAACCCTGATACTTCGAAAGAGATTATCCGTTTTCTACACGAAGTGCATCCAGTTTGTGCCGTAACCCTCTCTACTTTCTTGCACATGCTATGTGGGTGAAATGATGATACCATGCCGACTTTCAACCTTTTCAGAGTTCATTTCAAATACTTTTCAATTTCATGGTCTTATAGCTCAAAATAATCAGTAAATGCATGAAAAATAACAAATGAAGTCAGAAAGGGTTGAAAATTGATGATGTGGCTCTGAATGGTGCATTTTGAACAGAGAAAAACTATGGAGTTCAAATAAGTTTAGAAAAATGAAATCCCTTTGTAATAGATGAGTTTCCGTATGAAACCCTGATACTTCAAAAGAGATTGCCCGTTTTGTACACGAAGTGCATCCAGTTTTTGCTGTAACCCTCTCTACTTTCTTGCAGATGCTATGTGGATGAAATGATGATACCATGCCAACTTTCAACCTTTTCAGAGTTCATTTCAAATGCTTTTCAATTTCATGGTCTTATAGCTCAAAATAATCAGTAAATGCATGAAAAATTACAAATGAAGTCAGAATGGGTTGAAAATTGATGATATGGCTTTGAATGGTGCATTTTGAACACAGGAAAACTATGGAGTTCAAATAAGTTCAAAAAAATGAAATCCCTTTGTAACAGACGAGTTTCCATATGAAACCCTGATACTTCGAAAGAGATTATCCGTTTTCTACACGAAGTGCATCCAGTTTGTGCCGTAACCCTCTCTACTTTCTTGCACATGCTATGTGGGTGAAATGATGATACCATGCCGACTTTCAACCTTTTCAGAGTTCATTTCAAATACTTTTCAATTTCATGGTCTTATAGCTCAAAATAATCAGTAAATGCATGAAAAATAACAAATGAAGTCAGAAAGGGTTGAAAATTGATGATGTGGCTTTGAATGGTGCATTTTGAACACAGAAAAACTATGGAGTTCAAATAAGTTTAGAAAAATGAAATCCCTTTGTAATAGATGAGTTTCCGTATGAAACCCTGATACTTCAAAAGAGATTGCCCGTTTTGTACACGAAGTGCATCCAGTTTTTG
>NW_021253724.1:0-903 GCF_002162155.2 Triticum dicoccoides
CCGTCTCAGGTGGAGTCCAATCAAGGACGGCTTGAACTCGCTCGGGATTGACAGCAATACCCTTACCAGAAATTACATGGCCTAGATAGGTCACTTTTGGCAACCAAAATTCACACTTGGAGAATTTGGCATAAAGGCGATGCTCTTGAAGTTTCATCAATACCAGCCTTAGATGTTCAGCATGTTCCTCTTCATTCTTGGAGTAGATGAGTATGTCATCGAGGTATACTACGACGAATTTATCCAAGTACTCCATGAAAACCGAGTTCATTAACCGGGAGAAGGTGGCTGGGGCATTGGTTAACCCGAAGGACATAACGGTGTACTCGTATTGGCCATAACGAGTAACAAAGGCCATTTTGGGAATGTCCCCGTTTCTGATTTTGATTTGATGGTAGCCCAACATCAAATCCATCTTGGAAAAGACCGAGGATCCAGCAAGCTGATCATACAGATCGTTGATCCTGGGAAGCGGGTATTTGTTCTTGATGGTGACCAAGTTGACAGGTCGGTAATCCACAACCATTCGATCTATTCCATCCTTCTTCTTAACGAAGAGGACAGGGCAAGCCCAAGGAGAGGAACTAGGACGGATGAAACCCTTTTTCAAGGACTCATCGAGTTGGTTCTTAAGCTCGGCTAGTTCTAAGGGTGCCATCTTGTAGGGTCTTCTAGAAATTGGAACGGTTCCTAGAACAAGGTCTATCACAAACTCGACATCTCTGTCAGGTGGAACACCTGGCAGTTCTTCTGGAAAGACATCCAGAAAGTCTTGGACTACCAGAACATCCTCAAGGTCTGGAAGGGGGTTGGCATTTAGGGAGTAAAGTTGGCGCTTGGCCACTCGAGTTAAGACATTAACTGTCTTGCCCGATGGGTGAGTAAGTTGAACGGTTCTAGTGG
>NW_021253725.1:0-512 GCF_002162155.2 Triticum dicoccoides
AAATTAGAGATGACCCCGTGGAGTATTCAAGATGGCCTTATTTGGAAAAGTGATCAACATACGGATTGTTGGCCTCATCGAAGCACACATAATTGATATTTGAACCATCTCCATCGGAAGTCATATGCAAATTCCACAGCCCACGCAAGGAGCAAGACAGAAGATTGGACCAGATTCGGGCTGAATCCGAGTGGGACCAGAACTAGGATTCTAGGACGTGAATTGATGTAATTTTCTTGTAAGGAAAGCCTAGATAAATCCTTTGCTTGTACGGGAAAGTCCAGCCGCCTCTTATATATGTTGGGGGTGATGGCCGATTGAAGGACACACAATCGAAAAAATCAATATACTACTTTTTCATCTACGTTTTATCTCTCCACCGTTTTTCTATCTCGTTCTTCGCTGTTCTTCGTGTTTGAGAGCTGCGAATCCCGAGGCTCTAGGGGCGAGCGAATCGACCTAGGGCAGCCCATAGCTGCTGCACTCCCTAACGGGGTCCCTCCCGGGGGTGT
>NW_021253726.1:0-516 GCF_002162155.2 Triticum dicoccoides
GCCGGGGTCGGGGTCGGGGGCGAGGGCGGGGTCGGGGGCGAGCGCGGGTGCCGGGGTCGGGGGCGAGCGACGGGGGAAGAGAGAGTGGGGATTTGGCGGGAAAAGGCGGGATGAAGCAGGGATAGTGAGAAATTTGGGTTAAGTGGACGTAGCAGCAGCGCGTTTGGCCAAAACGCGCTGCTACTACCTTCAGTAGCTGTAGCGGTTTGGCCAAAACGCGCTGCTACTACCTTCAGTAGCTGCAGCGGTTTATACGAAATGCGCTACTACTACTGCCAGTTTTTCTCTTTCTTTTCCTTTATTTTCTCCCACTTTTATTTCCCGAGAGCAGTGAACGAAGGGAGGGCGATATATATTGCATCATTTCATGGTTAAATATGTATGCAAAATAGGAACATATATATTACATCATTGGACCCATGCATAATAATGGCTAAGTGTGTATACAAAATAGGAATATATATATATATATATATATATATATATATATATATATATATATATATATATATATAT
>NW_021253727.1:0-710 GCF_002162155.2 Triticum dicoccoides
TATATATATATATATATATATCAGTGGGTGAAATAAACCTGGATTAGATTCAAGTGGAGGCAACATGGTGCAGATCGAAAGAATTACTAATCCAAACTAAAGTGATCAAGTTTGGATTAGTAGTACTTTCGATCTGCACCATGTTTCTTTCACTTGAAACTAATCCAGGTCTCTTTCACCGGCTGATATAATAACTCATCATGATCAGCAAATGATATGATGAAACTACTGTATAAAACCTGTACCAATACACCGCCAATATGCTACAGAAAAAAATTCAGGTAAATTTAGCAGTAGTGCGGGCATGCACATAGTAGCAGCATGCTTTTATCAGTAGCGCGCTCTGAAAATTTAGCATGCACGCTACTACTATGTACAATTAGCAGTAGTGCGGGCACAACAGCGCTACTGCTAAGGTAAAAACCCCGCTACTACTAGCCTTTTCCTAGTAGTGTGAGTATTTTTGTTTTTGCACGTAAGTGTATATTCTTACATGGATGTTATAGGAATAGACCTTTGCTGTTCTCTCTCGGGTCTATGTTTGTAACAGGTGCCTGAAAAAAATGTTTCCATCGCTCACTTTTTTTCTTCACCATCAAATCAAGATCCAACTGCCTCCATCATGTCGTGGACTGCTCATCTTCTTCCTGCCAATGGAATTTCCTCCTCCCCGCAGCCTACCCCGCCCCATCTGCCCTCCTCCTCCCCCC
>NW_021253728.1:0-726 GCF_002162155.2 Triticum dicoccoides
CCCCAAGTGCCATGGTGCATGCTGGCAGTGACATGGGACTTTGCATATTCGATGTAATCTCAATTTGAATAATGTAGCCCCCAAGTGCCGGGTCGTAAGCCTGCAGCGACTCGGGACTATTCCTTTCATTGTAGAATAAATTATATCCATTGATAAAATACTAGCCATTGCGCTGAAGCAACTTTGAAAACCTCAATCATAATATTAGTTACTGATAACCATAATAAAAATCCAGCCATGTTGGCTTATCTATTGACAAGTAAATCCGGAGTTTTAGATACCCGGCGGCTCTTGGCCGATGGTGATTTAATACGCCTCCATTGTAAGCCGGAATTTTTATAACCCGGCTATTTATAGCCTTTGAGAAAATCCAGCACGGATGATCATTCTAAATCATCAATTTTAATGATGAACTTGGACTTAAGCATTTATATAAGTCACAGTTCTGCAAATCCTGCACAGAGTTTAAACAACATACGCCCTGGCGACTTAATGTCAAAAGCCAGGGCGGGTAACCACCCAAATGTAGTCTTATCCTGTGATATTGAATTTGCACAGTCAGTCTATGTGACCTGCATAGTAAGGGTGATAACCCAATCTTTGATACACGCATGATTCCAATGGCGTAATTCAAAATATACCGACGACTTAAAGTCCAAAGCCAGGGCTGGTTTAAACATAATCATGTATAAACAATATCATACCTGTGATATTGAATCATATTGC
>NW_021253729.1:0-397 GCF_002162155.2 Triticum dicoccoides
GTTCCTGATATATCATGCAGAACCCTGTGTAGTAAATGTGGTAATTCCATTCATCTATTAAATGTAACTAGTATACCTTTTCAGTTTCAGTTCAATTAATTAATTGTGCTTGTAAACTCCACCCATTATTAAGGCGCACTGATCCGTAGCTTACTGCTTTGCCTGCAGGTGTCGTGCTGGCGACCGGGTTCGGAGCGCTCGGATCGAAGGTGGCCGAGCACTGGTACGAGGTCTACAAGATGGACAAGCAGGGGGCCAACCTCACTCTCATGTAGGAAGCAGAAAGGGGTGAGTCCCTTTTGTGGATCATGACTTGCCTCACTCTCATGTTACACATTTGGCATCAAAAAGGTTGATAGATGGATCCACTGATCCACGTACATACAGACTTAGTTTC
>NW_021253730.1:0-2462 GCF_002162155.2 Triticum dicoccoides
CCCCCCCCTCTAGACACCTCTTCTCGATCCTTTTAGAAGGCTGCATGCCGGACTGTGAACACATATTTTAAACGTTACCCTTGCAAACAGGAAAGAACAGGTATGTTTAAAACACCTTTGTTCACTTACGATTCGGCTAAGGGCCTATCTTTATGGAGGGATTGCATGTCAACGTCACCTCCTGAACTGGAACCCTCTTACAGGGATATCTTCCCCCGCTTAGAAGCCTTTGTCTTCAAGTCTTCGGAGGCGGTCCTCTTCTTCCCATGAGGAGAAGGGATGTCAGTTTTTCCTTCCCTTCCATCTTCGGAAGAGGGAGTTCCAATCTCCCCGAACAAAGTGCCTGGTGTGCCTCTAGAATGGGGGCCACCTTGGTCCTCCTTGCTCTCCTCCTTGTCTTCCCTCGCCGGCACTTGGTATGGTGCCGGAGCCAGCATCCTTGTTAACACCGTATCAGCTGAGTCTTCGAGAAGAGGGGCCGAACACGAAATTCTCTCCGCCTTCTTTATCCAGCCCTGGTCGAGTATGATTCTCTCAGTATATTGTTATGAGGGATTTGACTAAAAACTATGTTTGGGAGTCGAGTGCTTACCGAGGTATCCGGATGTTTGCAGTCAAGGCCAATGTCCTCTGTAGTATCCGGCCACTATTTTCGTGCCCCGAAGAATAATTTCCACATTCCTCTGAACGTCGTGCCGGAGAAGTGTTGTAGGGTTCTTGGTCCTTCCGGATTGAACTCCCACATGCGGAGAGGCCGTCGCTGGCACGACAGGACCTGACGGACAAGCATTACTTGGATCACATTGACAAGATCGGTGCCCTTTTCAATGAGGCTCTGAATGCGGCTTTGCAGCATCCTCATCTCATCAATTGATCCCCAGTCCAACCCCTTATTAATCCATGGTGCAAGCTGTAGCGGAGGACCGGATCGGAATGTAGGTGTAGCTGCCCATTTGTTACCACGGGGTTCAGTGATGTAAAACCACTCCCGCCGCCACATGTCAGAAGTTTCTGTGAAGGAACCCTTTGGCCAAGTAGTATTGGCAAGTTTGCTCACCGCAGCACCACTGCACTCCGCCTGTTTCCCGTCGACTACCTTCGGATTCACATTTAAGGTCTTGAGCTACAAGCCGAAGTGTTGGGGAATGTGGAGGAAGGCCTCGCACGCGATAATAAACGCCGAGACATGAAGAAAGGAGTCTGGAGCTAGATCGTGAAAATCTAGCCCATAATAGAACATTATCCCTCGGACGAAGGGATGAAGAGCGAACCCTAATCCTCGGAGGAAGTGAGAGATGAATACGACCCTCTCGCCGGATCTGGGGATAGGAATAACCTGCCTTCGAGCAGGAAGCTTGTGGAGGATTTCTGCGGTTAGGTACCTCGCCTCCCGGAGCTTCGCGATATCCTCCTCTGTGACGGAGGAGGCCACCCACCAGCCTTGAGGGCTGGGTCTGGACATGACTGGGAGGCGCGAAGCGATTATCTTGAACCTTGGGTGTTAGAACTCGAGGTGGGAGAGGTTGAGGAAAGGCTTGGCGTAAGGGAAAGAGGACGAGTCTTAGCCCCTTTATAAAGGCGATGAATATCAAACGCCCCTCCTAGGCCTTAAAATATGCCTATTCCCAAGGAATCATTCCAACAAAATGGTTGGGTTATCCACGCCCGTGTTGATGAGAATCCCGCAATAAGGGGACACGATCTCTGCTTTGACAAGACGTGCAAATGAAACCGCATCTCAAAATATGGAGCGGCAGGCTAAAAAACGGTTCGAATAATGGTCGGGCGGCGACGTGATGTCACGCTACAAAAAGTTGTCAGTGGATTGGACTCGTGAAATATTATACTCTCTAAGTGTGGGATTTGTTTTGGAGAGCCGGACACATTTTCTGTGTTCGAAGACTATTTTGGAGTATTCGGAGAAGGAACACGCCTTGCAATGCCGAAGACAATCTGCACGCCACACACCTCGTCATTGAAGACTAGTTTAGGGGCTACTGAGGGAGTCCTGGATTAAGGGGTCCTCAGACGGCCGGACTATTAACATGAGCCGGACTGTTGGGCTATGAATATACAAGACAGAAGACTTCTTCCCGTGTCCGGATGGGACTCTCCTTGGCGTGTCCGGATGGGACTCTTCTCCTCATGAAATATTATACTCTCTACAGTTGTGTGTCAGATATGTAGATTCCTTTCTCTGTAACCGACTTTGTACAACCCTAGTCCCCTCTAGTGTCTATATAAACTGGAGGGTTTAGTCCGTAGGGGCAATCAGAATCATACAGGCTAGACTTCTAGGGTTTTAGCCATTATGATCTCGAGGTAGATCAACTCTTGTAATACTCATATTCATCAAGATCAATCAAGCAGGAAGTAGGGTATTACCTCCATAGAGAGGGCCCGAACCTGGGTAAACATCGTGTCCCCTGCCTCTTGTTACCATCCGACCTCAGACGCACAGT
>NW_021253731.1:0-2427 GCF_002162155.2 Triticum dicoccoides
CCATATTTGAAAATACAGTAGAATACGTTTTCAGCCCATTTGTTTGTCAAATTTTGACCAAAAAATTAAAGTGTCCACAAAAAATTGAAACAATTCTGTAAAATCAACGCTAGCATGATGGCTAATCTAAGAAAGCTTCACACTTTGTGGCAAACAGATTTGAAAATATGGTAGAAATACCCTCTCAGCACATTTTTCTGACGTGGCAGTTGACAAGGCGGTCAACTCAATCAAAAAGATTCGTACTGACAAGAAACCGGTTTGAGGGGAGGCAGGGTTGAAATTTTTCCGGTTTCTAGAGTACAATGTTATAATATAGACGGTTTTAAAGTTCGGAGTTGTTTCTTAGACATTCATGACAATTCGAGGTTAAAATATGGACTTCTCCTTTTACTAAAAAAAAGCTAGCTGTTTCGGTAGGTACATATGTACATACATCCATTTGAGTTTTTTCAAAACCAAACTTTGAAAACTTTGACCAAGTCTAGAAAAAATTGTCAACATTTACAATACCAAAGCAATGACTCATATTGAGTATATTTTTACATGATATATATTTGGTATTATAGAAAATTTCAAGTAAGTACATCTACCATGTTGTCTGGAATACATCCTAGACAACCAAAAATTGAACCAGGCTTTGCTGCAAGGAATTAATAGACATCAAAAGAGAAGTCAATCCACCATATTGATAGATGTCTTCTCTAACTCATACTAATATAATCGCAGGCCAAATATCATCATATGGACTTAACAAGTAGCACCGCCGTGTGGTGGGCCATTGTGGTCCTTTTCCTCACGTTATTAGCCACCCAAAAGATCTCAAGAGCAAGAAGAATGAGTTGCATTGATCCACAGTGTACAAGCCAACAACTTCCACCAGTGGTGAATGGAGTTGCTCTCCTGAGACTATTACCTACCCTCCTGAAGGAGGGCCTACCTTCTATGGTTAATGATCTGTATGTCAAGTATGGCAGTGTCTTCACAGTAAGTTCATTTAGACTCAAGGTAACACTATTGATCGGGCCAGAGGTGATGGTGCATTTCTTCCAAGGTTTGGAGTCAGATATTAGCCACGGCAATCTGCTCGAGTTCACAGTGCCCATGTTTGGCAAAGCGGTTGGTTATGGCAGAGATAAAGCCACACGAATTGAGCGGATGCGCTTCCACACTGAAGCACTGAAGGCATCAGGGCTGAGGAGCCATGTCCATCCCATGCTTCAAGAAGTGGAGGTATATGCGTTTTTTACCAGTCTGTTGTAAACTAAATCAATTATCATAGTTTGGCTTTATGCATCCTCGAGTTCTAACTAACTCTTAATATCACGTTGGCGTAGAGGTCAGGTGTAATTGGTACCATATTCATATTAATATATTACTATTATCGAAATAATTGCACAAAGCTTACGGCGAGATTGATCGTATATGCAGGGTTATTTTGCGAAATGGGGAGAAGAGGGCATATTTGATTTAAAGTTTGAGTTCGAGCAGTTACTCATGTTGATCTCGAGCCGGTGTCTACTCGGAAAAGAGGTTCGGGAGAACATGTTTGATGAGGTCCATACACTTTTTCACGAGATCGAAAGCAGTATGACCTTGATGAGCTTCTTGTTCCCATATCTCCCTACTCCAGTAAACCGGCAGCGCGATAGGGCGCGGATCAGGCTAACACAAATACTCTCTGACGTGGTCGAGTCCCGTAAGAGCTATGGTAGAGTTGAGGAAGACACACTACAAAAACTAATCGACTCCGAGTACGAAGATGGCAACCCTACAACGGTAGCAGAGGTAGTCGGGCTTATCATGTCATTGATATTTGCTGGGAAACGCACAAGCTCTCTCGCTAGCACTTGGACCGCATCTTGTCTACTCAGCCATCCAGTCTTCTTGAGAGCTGCCATTGAGGAGCAACAACGAGTCACCAAGAAGTACAAAGGTGGGCTAGATTACAATGCTTTCTTAGAGATGGATACGCTGCATTGCTGCATCAAGGAAGCCTTAAGGATGCACCCTCCAGCGGCAATGTTGGTTCGCAGGACACATAAGCCCTTCAAGGTGCAGACAAAGCAAGGCAAACAATATGAGATCCCTCAAGACCATCGTGGCAACTCCTACAATAGTCAACAATAACATCCCCTATATATACAAGGACCCTCACGTGTATGATCCACATCGTTTTGGTCTCGAAAGAAGAGAGGACAAAGTAGGTGGCAAGTTCTCGTACACTTCATTTAGCGGCGGAAGGCACATTTGCGTTGGGGAGGCCTATGCTTACATGCAACTTAAAGTGATATGGAGCCATTTGTTGAGGAACTTTGAGCTCGAATTGATCTCTCCTTTCCCCAAGACAGACTGGAGCAAGATCTTGCCAGAGCCACAAGGAAAGCTATTCATTAGATATAAGAGAAACTAATGGTGTTTTACATT
>NW_021253732.1:0-968 GCF_002162155.2 Triticum dicoccoides
GCCAACACTGCCAGTGTTGATGACCGACACGTAAGCGGACCTTGGGGTTAAACAATTATGGAAATCGCTTCGGGGCCCCAAAACGGTGAGTAACAATCGAAGAAACGGGCCAGAATCGGCCAAAACTGCGAGTGTTGATGACCGACACGTAAACGCACCACAGGGTTCGCTAACCATGGAAACCACTGCGGGACCCCAAAACAGTGACTAATAGTCCATCAAACGGGCCAGAATCGGCCGAAACTGCCAGTGTTGATGACCGACACATAAGCGGAGCTTGGTGTTCAACAATTATGGAAATCATTTCGGGACCCCAAAACGGTGAGTAATAATCCAAGAAACAGGGTAGAATCGGCCAAAACTGCGAGTGTTGATGACCGACACGTAAATGCACTCCAGGGTTCGTTAATCGTGGAGATCACTCCGGGACCCGAAAATAGTGAGTAATAGTCCAAGAAATG
Source organism: Triticum dicoccoides (assembly GCF_002162155.2). Lineage (NCBI taxonomy): Eukaryota > Viridiplantae > Streptophyta > Magnoliopsida > Poales > Poaceae > Triticum > Triticum dicoccoides. The sequence continues at coordinate 462 of NW_021253732.1, forward strand.
CGCCAGAATCGGCCAAAACTGCCAGTATTGATGACCAACACGTAAACGCACCCCAGGGTTAGTTAATCGTGGAAATCACTCTAGGACCCCAAAATAGTGAGTCCATGAAATGGGCCAGAATAGGCCAAAACTGCCAGTGTGGATGACCGCCACGTAAGCGCACCTTGGGGTTCAACAATTATGGAAATCGCTTCGGGACCCCAAAACAGTGAGTAATAATCCAAGAAACGGGCCCGAATCGGCCAAAACTGCGAGTGTTGATGACCGACACGTAAACGCACCACAGGGTTCGCTAACCATGGAAACCACTCCGGGACCCCAAAACAGTGAGTAATAGTCCATCAAACGGGCCAGAATCGGCCAAAACTGCCAGTGTTGATGACCAACACGTAAACGCACCCCAGGGTTCGTTAATCGTGGAAATCACTCTAGGACCCCAAAATAGTGAGTCCATGAAATGGGCCAGAATAGGCCAAAACTGCCAGTGTGGATGACCGACACGTAAGC
>NW_021253733.1:0-1095 GCF_002162155.2 Triticum dicoccoides
TGTCGTGTGATTCACATGTGAGTGTCATTTCCATTGTTATCGCTCGGCCATGAACACTTTCCCCTTTTGTAAGTGTCGGTTGCAGTGTCGTGTAGCGATAATTAGAAGGGGTGAGCTTAGTTATGTTTCTTGTAACGGAAGTACCGGTATTCATGCCAATGCCAACGGTAACGTTATGAACTTTCTGACGTTTCTGGTATTAATGATATGCTATTCGGCCTAACGCCATTGGCGGGTTTTTTTCTAGGATGTCCACATTTCTTTTCGGATGACCAATGTGTGTTGTTTCTGACCACCGTATACACATAAGTAGAAGAGCCAAGTTCAGCTGTCTTTTCCGTTACAGAGTTGTCAGCATTCATGTCTATGGCAATGCTATAATAGATCGTCAAGAAATTTGCCGTCTTGCGAACACTTCAAGTATTATTGAATCCGTCATTCGCCAACGACTATATTCTAGCTAAGCCGGCAACTAAATTTCCATTCTAGAAACATTAATTTATGGTATTTATGGTCTGCTGCTCTACATATATAACGCCAGCACTACTGATGCCGTAGGTCCAATTTTATTTTTCTGATTCATCAAACAATTTATTGTGTTGACAGCCATAGTGGCTCCTTGAGAATATTATTACGACAACGCATGTATGTTTATGTGCATCAACATACTATATTGTTTAATAAGATTCAAAACATTCTTGTTTTCTGATGTTGCTCTTTTTGGCATGTATCAGTGTTGGTGCTAAGAAAGTGAATCTCGCTTGCATGGAGTTCCAACAGTTGTACATGGCAAAAAACAAAAAAGGGTTAGTACTCAGTATCTCATTATATATATTGCTCAGTAATTATTCTCTACTATATGTGTTGCCCAAATCATGTACGCAAGCCTGCCAGCTTATTTTGTCTTCTATGACTTTATTTTTAGCTCATACTAATATGATATTCTTAAGAACTAATCTACTTTTTCACTTTGTCCCGAATCAGGTGATTGATAGAACTACGTTCTTTATTCGAGTATATGTCTCTTTGATGATTCTCTTGTAACCTGTTGGCTCTAGACTCCAACTAAGTTTTGAGATAGCTAGTTTTTCTTTC
>NW_021253734.1:0-409 GCF_002162155.2 Triticum dicoccoides
TTTTTTTTGTCTTGGACTCGGATGTTAGAGATAACATGGTGGATAGCCCATAGCAACGCACGGGCGTTCTGCTAGTTCTTACAAAGGACAACTTAATCAAGAGGTGATGGGTAGGTAGTCCACAATGTTGCTTTTGTGATCATGATGAAACAATACAATATTTATTTCTTGGATGTCCATTAGCCAAATTGCTTTGGAGAACGATTCATATAGCCTTCAACATTACCCCTCCAGTTGACATTGCATCGTTGTTTGGAATGTGGTTAACTGGGGTCGAACATACTACAGCAGCTCGTATTCGGATTAGAATATGTGTGCTCTTGTGGGCTATATGGAATTGTAGGAATGATTTGATGTTTAACAGACAACACAATTTAACTTTCTTGCAGGTCATCTTCAGAGCTACCGC
>NW_021253735.1:0-414 GCF_002162155.2 Triticum dicoccoides
AGCTTATAGAGCTAGTTTAACTCTAGTGTAAAATTATTTGTACTAGGCTATAGAGCTAGTTCAACTCTAGTGTAAAATTATTTGTACTAGGCTATATTGCTAGTTCAACTCTAGTGTAAAATTATTTGAACTAGCTTATAGAGCTAGTTAAACTCTAGTGTAAAATTATTTGTACTAGGCTATAGAGCTAGTTCAACTCTAGTGTAAAATTATTTGAACTAGCTTATAGTGCTAGTTCAACTCTAGTGTAAAATTATTTGTAGTAGGCTATAGAGCTAGTTCAACTCTAGTGTAAAATTATTTGAACTAGCTTATAGAGCTACTTCAACTCTAGTGTAAAATCATCTGTAAGAGGCTATAGTACTAGTTCAACTCTAGTGTAAAATCATTTTTATTAGGCTATAGAGCTAGGTC
>NW_021253736.1:0-530 GCF_002162155.2 Triticum dicoccoides
GAGAAGATCACTGGCCTTGAGAAGACGTTCGAAACAAAGCTCGATAACAAGTTTAATGAATTGCTCGCGCGTCTTCCACCACCACCACCCGCTGCACCTAACGCACCTCTCCAACAACAACAACAACAACGACTACCTCCACGTCGCGAAACAGACCTCCGCCGAGCAAGCCGTGTTCCTCTTGCATTTGGCCAAACTGTTGGTGCTGTTGTTGATACTTCTGTGGCTCCTGCTGCTGATGCGGAGGAGGATGATTATGTGGGAGATTATGAGGATGAGGTTGATCAAAATCCGCACTACGTGCAGCCACCTGTACCACCACCAGCAGGTCGACCTCAGGTATATATTCGTAATGGTAGGCCTGCACCACCACCTCAGGTACGAGATGATGTCCATATTCCTAAACTGAAATTGAATATTCCACCATTTGAGGGTAGATATGTTCCTGATATATATCTTACTTGGGAGTTAGAAACTGAACAACGATTTACATGTTTACAATATCCTGAGGAGAGACGAGTTGCTGCTGC
>NW_021253737.1:0-1385 GCF_002162155.2 Triticum dicoccoides
CAGACACATAAGTGCACCTTGGAGTTCAACAACCATGGAAATCGCTCTGGGACCCCAAAGCGGCGAGTAATAGTGCACGAAACGGACCAGAATCGGCCAAAATTCTGAGTGTTGATGACCGAAACGTAAACGCACAACGGGGTTCGTAAATTGTGCAAATCACTCCAGGACCCCCGAAACTAAGTAATAGTCCAAGAAATGGGCCAAAAATCGGCCCAAACTGCGATTGATATGACATACATGTAAGCGCACCTTGTGGTTCAACAACTATGGAAATCTCTTCGGGACCCCAAAACGGTGAGTAATAGTCCACGAAACGAGTCAGAATCGACAAAAACCATGAGTGTTGATGTCCGATACGTAAACGCACCCCGGGGTTTGTTAATCAAGGAAAGCACTCCGGGACCCCAAAACAGTGAGTAATAGTCCATGAAACGGGCCAGAATCGGCCAAAACTGCGAGTGCCACAAAACGAGCCCGAATCGGCCGAAACCGCAAGTGTTGATGATCGACACGTAAATTCACCCCGGGGTTTGTTAATTGCGAAAGTCACACCGGGACCCCAAACAGTGAGTAATAGTCCACGAAACGGGCCAGAATCGGCCACAACTGTGAGTGTTCATGACCGACACGTAAACGCATTTTGGGGTTCAACAACTATGGAAATCACTTCGGGACCCCTAAATGTTGAGTAATAGTCCTCGAATCGCGTCAGAATTGGCCAAAACTGTGAATGTTGAGGACAGACACGCAAATGCACCCCGGGAATTGTCAATCATGGAAATCGCTCTGGGACGCCAAAATGGTGAATAATCATGCACGAAATGGACCAGAGTCGACCAAAATTGTGTGTTGATGACTGACATGTAAACGCACCACGGAGTTCGTCAATCGTGGAAATCACTGCGGGACGCCCAAAACTAATTAATAGTGCAAGAAACGGGCCAAAATCGGCCCAAACTGCGATCGTTGATGATCAACACGTAAGCGCACCATGGGGTTCAACAACCATGGAAATCGCTTTGGGGCCCCAAAACGGTGAGTAGTAGTCGACGAAACGGGCCAGAAGCGGCCCAAAATGCGAGTGTTGCTAACCGACACATAAACACACCCCCGGTGTTCGTCAATCATGGAAATCACACCGGGACGCCAAAACAGAGTAATAGTCCAAGAAACGGGCCAGAATTGGCAAAAACTATGAATGTTGATGACAGACACATAAGTGCACCTTGGAGTTCAACAACCATGGAAATCGCTCTGGGACCCCAAAGCGGCGAGTAATAGTGCACGAAACAGACCAGAATCGGCCAAAATTCTGAGTGTTGATGACCGAAACGTAAACGCACAACGGGGTTCGTAAATTGTGCAAATCACTCCAGGACCCC
>NW_021253738.1:0-834 GCF_002162155.2 Triticum dicoccoides
GGTGCTGGTCCTCAGAAGCGCCGCGTGTGGGTGCCCAACACCGCCCTGCCACCCAGGTTCACACCGAGGCCATCTTTCCAGGCGCCTCGCCCTGTTCAACAGTCTGCTCCAGCCAAGCCCTATGGGGGTCCAACCAACAATGCTCCTCCACGTACCAGTTCCGTGACTTGTTTCAAGTGTGGGGAATCTGGTCACTATATGCGTGAGTGTCCCCAAACCAACCCCAACCAGTCTGCTAAAGTTGTTGGCCGTGGCAAGCCGACAGGGAAAATATTCCACGCCAAGCCGGTCACCGCTTCACGTGGCCATGTCAACTGTATCTCGGCCGAAGAAGCTCAAGAGGATCCCAACGTCGTTCTCGGTACGCTTCTTGTTAATTGCCACCCGGCATCTGTTCTTTTCGATACAGGAGCCTCTCATTCCTTTATATCCGAAAATTATGCTCGTTTGCATAACGTTGCATTCTGTGACATGCCATCCACTATGGAAATTTCTACCCCTGGTTCTAGATGGCAGACCTCTAGGGTAAGTTATGGAAATGAAATCCAAGTCGACAGACTTGTTTTCCTCGCGTCTTTGATAGCCCTTAAATCTTCAGATATTAATATCATTCTGGGTATGGACTGGATGTCGGCTCATCATGCCCAAATTGATTGCTTCTCTAGGACTGTTCAACTCAACCATCCTTCGGGGAAGATAGTCAATGTCTTGACCCGAATAGCCAAGCGACAATTATATTCTCTTAACGCCAGCCCCTTGCCAGACCTTGAGGACATTCCGATAGTCCGTGACTTTCCGGATGTCTTTCCAGAGGAATTGCCAGGTGTTCCACCT
>NW_021253739.1:0-1713 GCF_002162155.2 Triticum dicoccoides
GTGGCCCAGCCCGCGTGTGCCCGTGCCCTGTCTTCGGCCTGGCCCAACAGCGCTCGGCACCGTGTCTGGCCCAGGCCCGAGGGCTCCTATCGGTGTACTAGAATAGGGGTACCCTAGTACCCCGAACTTGTGCACGGGCAGTTGCAGCACCCCGCGGCAAGGCTTGCCGGGCGAACGCCAAGATCCTCCGTGGTTCCCTTGGAGCCATTCAAGAACAAAGTATTTAAGCTCAGGAGACAAGGCCCCGGCAAGAGGAGCTTGCCGGGAAGGCCAACCAAGGCACTCCAAGGAACTTGTCGCGACGCGCCTCGCGCTCCAGCAAGGCAACAAGGCCCCGGCAAGAGGAGCTTGCCGGGAAGACCAACCAAGGTACCCCGAGGCCCGGTGAGCGACAAGCTTCCGGACCCGACAAGATAGCAGCAGGGGCAAGGCGCTTGCCGCGGCAGGCGGCCACTCTATGCCCACGCTCTAGCACATCCACCAACGTGTCGTTCTGGGGGCCTCTCCAGGCGCGCGTGGCGGGAGGCTGTGCAGCCAGCGGTGCGCAGTGGCATGCGAAGCTGACAAGATCGCCATCGTGGCGAACGGTGGCGCCCCTAACGGTCCCTTTCTGCACTGTTTGGGCGACTCAGACGGGCATTTAATGCCCTTGTCCCCTGCCGTCAGGGTTAGGTAGGGTGCACTATACAAGTAACTGTACCAACCACCTCGCTTTTTACATTTGTACCCTTCTCTACGTTGCCACCTGTCGGTGACCCCTTTAGCGTATAAAAGGAGGCCCATGCGCAACATAGAGGGGGTTCGGTGCGTTTCATTCGTAAGCCAGAGAACACTTAGCGCTCGCGAGCAAGAACACAAGATAATACAACCAGACAAGCAGCAGTAGGAGTGTTATCTCTCCGGAGAGCTCCGAAGCTGGGTAAACTGCTCGTGTGCTTCGCCTCGATCTGCTCTTCGTGCGATCTCCGCCCCCCGCCGAACCGAAAGGGGCCCGGTCCGCCGGCCCCATAGGTGTTCGTGGATCAGTTTCCCCGACATTGGGAAACATTAATTGCAGCAAATATATTCTCAAAAACATCATCTTCATCAAACATAGCATCCCCAAGCTTGGGCCTTTTCATATCATAAGCATAATCACTCTCATAATTAATAGTATGGATAGCACCAATAGTATAGCAATTATCATATTCTTCCAAGAAAGTGCCAAAAAGATTTTCAAGATCATAAGAAGTATCATTATCTTCCACAATTATATTTTCATGAGGCACAATAGTAATAGGAGCAGCATTATTTGGGAGAGATATCTTTTTACCTCTCTTCCTTTTTCTTTTCTTCTTCTTCACCACATCATGTGTGGGTTCAATCCTCTTTTTGGAGCTCCTTATTAATGAGATTGGTTGAATAGGCAGCTCCTCCTCGTTACCTGATTCATCATAAGAAATAATAGGAGGGTATTGGGAAGTCTCTTCCCTTTCATTAGTATTATCTTCATCTTTTATTTCTTTTCTTTTCTTTATGTAGTTGGCAATATAAGGATTTTCAATACAATTCACCACACAATACATATAAATTTCCTCTGGATCAAAATGAAGAACTCTATCAAGGGCAATTTTGGAATATCCTTAGTTATATGTTTCATTTCTTCATAACCCAAGAGCAAACTAAGTTCATTATGATGTGCAAGGGAAATCAAGTCATCACAATTTTTGGACA
>NW_021253740.1:0-1141 GCF_002162155.2 Triticum dicoccoides
GAGCACGTGACACCATTCCCACCCTGTCTTAGCGTAACAGGAGTCGAGGCGGACGTCGTCGCGGTAGCGACGACGGACGCCGAGACGAGCACGTGACACCCGTGCCACCCTGTCTTAGCATAACGCGAGTCGAGGCGGACGTCGTCGCGGTAGCGATGACGGACGCCAAGACGAGCACGTGACACCAATGCCACCCTGTCTTAGCGTAACGTGAGTCGAGGTGGACGTCGTCGCGGTAGCGACGACGGACGCCGAGACGAGCACGTGACACCAGTGCCACCCTGTCTTAGCGTAACGGGAGTCGAGGCGGACGTCGTCGCGGTAGCGACGACGGACGCCGAGACGAGCACGTGACACCAGTGCCACCCTGTCTTAGTGTAACACGAGTCAAGGCGGACGTCATCGCGGTAGCGACGACGGGCGCCGAGACGAGCACATGACACCACTGCCACCCTGTCTTAGCGTAACGCAAGTCGAGGCGGACATCGTCGCGGTAGCGACGACCTACGCCGAGACGAGAAGGTGACACCACTGCCACCTTTTCTTAACGTAACGCGAGTCGAGGCGGACGTCGTCGCGGTAGCGACGACGGACGCCGAGACAAGCACGTGACACCATTCCCACCCTGTCTTAGCGTAACGCGAGTCGAGGCGGACATCATCGCGGTAGCGACGACGAACGTCGAGACAAGCACGTGACACCATTCCCACCCTGTCTTAGCGTAACGCGAGTCGAGGCGGACGTCGTCGCGGTAGCGACGACGGACGCCGAGGCGAGCACATGACACCATTCCCTCCCTGTCTTAGCGTAACGCGAGTCGAAGCGGACGTCGTCGCGGTAGCGACGACGGACGCCGAGACGAGCACGTGACACCACTGCCACCCTGTCTTAGCGTAACGCGAGTCGAGGCGGATGTCGTCGCGGTAGCGACGGCGGACGCCGAGACGAGCACGTGACACCAGTGCCACCCTGTCTTAGCGTAACGGGAGTCGAGGCGGACATCGTCGCAGTAGCAACGACGGACGCCGAGACGAGCACGTGACACCAGTGCCACCCTATCTTAGCGTAACGCGAGTCGAGGCGGACGTCGTCGCGGTAGCGACGACGGACGCTGAGACGAGCACGTGACACCATTCCCACC
>NW_021253740.1:5272-6870 GCF_002162155.2 Triticum dicoccoides
TCCTCTGGAAATATTGGCAAGAGGCAAAATCCAAACCAATATTTTTGGTGTCTCAGAAACATTTAATTTGGGCATTTGAATTAAATCAATAATTATTTGAATTGGATTTATATCTACTATTAAATAAATATAGGTCCAATAATTCTGAAATATTTTGTGGAGCATTGTTTTAATTCTTTTAGCTCCTAAAAATATTGTCAGAAGCAAAATAAATTGAATTGGTTTCAAAACCAAATTCAAAACAAACCTGCAAAATAGAAAACTGAATTAATTAGAAAAAGACAGAGAGAGAAGGGAATTACCTGGGTGTCACATCCCTAGCTTCTGGCATTGCACTAGTACTAGCCTTTGGTGATGCATCATGTTTACTTTTACAGAAAGTTGAAATGGGGATTGTCCAAACCCTAGCATTTTAAGAATTCACCAGGTTCACCTAAAATATTTTCAGTCAATCCAAGTGGCTTTCAAAAATGTTCATCATCTTTGGAAAAATGCTGGAAACAGTAACCAGAGATGATGCACATTTTTCCATGTCATTTTGGATCTTTGAACTAATATATATCGTATTTGAGTTGGAGCAAATATATGTTATATATATTTTTTTAATGCTTCAATAATTCTGATATTTTGTGAGGGGCTCTAGAATATTACTTTCAGTCCCTGCAAAAATTATTGGAAGAAACAAAAATGATTTAGTGTTTGAACTAAATCAAAACAGATTGAAACAAATAGAAAACAATGATTAAAAAAAATAAAACAGAGCAAAAATAAAAAGGGAGACGGCCACCTGGGCCACTTACTGCTTACCTGCCCGGCCCAGCTCCTCCCGCTGGCCCAGCCCGCCACCGCTACCCCCCCTGTCGTCTTCTTCCCTTGCCAGAAGGACGCGGGCACGCGCCCGGCGCGCGCGGCCACGCGCCCCGGCCACCTCCTCCCTGCCTGGCTGCCTCCTCCTCCCCTGGTTCCCTCCCGCGACGCCACGTAGCCCCCTCGGACCCCTCTCACTCTTCCTCGAGGCCCAGCCCCTCTGCTCTTCCTCTCTCGCCCGAACCCGAACACAGCCGTCGCCACCGACGCCGTTCGCCGCGGCCACCATCCCCCTCTCGCCTCCCCGACGCCTCCCAGAGCTCCGCAAGTCCTCCCTCGTCCTCCTCGTCGTCTCACGCGACCAGAAGAGCCCCGGAACGCCGCCCCCACCGTTTTCCCCCTCGCCGGCCGCCGAGGATCTTCTCCGTCGAATTCGGCCACTCCGGCGCGCCCCCGAGCTCGCTGACCCTCCCTGCACGATCCCCGTGAGTCCCTGCTCCGTTTCCCCCTAACCCCAAGCTCGATTTCGAGCTCTAGCCGCCCCCTCTACCGGAGCCGAGACGCTCCGCCGCACGGGCTCGTCGCCGGTGAAGCTCCGGTGACCTTTTGGTCCCACGCCTGCGTCCGTTGCACTCGTTGCGTCCCGTAGAGTAAAACTAGCGCGACCACCGTCTTGTTTGCACACCGCAGCGCCGGTCCCGCGAACACCCGAGCTCCGGCAGCCGCAAAAGAGGTCGCCGCCGGCAGCTCCGGCCACCCCAGCCTCCGCCACCGCCACCGTTGGATGCGCC
>NW_021253741.1:0-1272 GCF_002162155.2 Triticum dicoccoides
TAGGTCAGAGACATCAGCCTCCATGCTTTTTCCAAACCCAGGGATGCGTGATGAGAATGGAGACCTACCCTACATTGCAAACAAACTGTGTACTCCGGAGGACCTATTCACGAGATCCAGCCGATCCAGCTCAGGCAATAATTCTTCATCCTCGTCTTTTGAACCAAAGAACCAGAGTGGTAATACCCCCTCGGGTGATGCCAAGTCAACTAGTAACCATGGCAGGGCGACGGGGAACCGGAGTGGTAAAACCGTGAGGATGATGGGGAACCTAAGAGATCATCCCCTCTCATGAACAACCCATTAGGCAGAGGTCATGGTCGCTCCTCTCGGGACCAGGGTCGTGGTGGGTTTTATGTTGCTGGAAAAGAGCTCCTCCAGTCTGAGAGGACGAAAAGCGGTATGGCTAGACATAAGAGGAAGCCCACTAAGAACCTAGTTTATGTGCATATATCAGATGAGCAACCTTCAAGTTTTGTCGGCATTTTGACCATTGTGGTTTCTAACATATCTAGCAAAGATGTTGGCCCATGCACTAAAGTGGAGGATAGTGTCTCGAACAAGAAATAGTGTACTATACCTTCTCGGTCGACAGATCAGGCGGAGGCTGCGGAGCAGGCCCACCAAACGTAATGAGTATTTCATGTTGGAACTGTCGAGGATTGGGTTTGGTCTCGACTGTTGGTGAGCTTCGCTGGCTTGTGAAGCTTCACCGACCCACCCTCCTCTTCCTGTCCGAGACTAAGATGAGGGATTCTCGTGTCTGTAATTTTACTGCTTATACTCTGCTTTACTACGAAATTCTACGATGATGTCTGCGAGTTGGCTCGTATACTCTAGGGTGTAGCCAGTGGCCGCCGGAGCCCTTTGAGCCCTCCTGTGCGCCACCAGCCTAGGCACCCTCACCACCGGTGCCTCTTCTTCATCCGTGATTTATCCTAGATTAGGACCCATCGCAGCTAGGTGTGAAATGGCGGCTAAGGCAAGTGGGGAGGGGTTCTGGCCAGATTGGTTAGTGGTGGAGTGGTTTATATTGACACTCTAGGTGAAGGTAGTGGCTATTAGATAGGTGGATTTTATTGACACTCCAGCTGTAGGTCGGTTTTATTAACACTAAAAGAAAACTAGATTAAAAGTCCATTAGGTAAATAATGGGAATCATCGGACAGACTAAAACTAAAGTTAGAAAGGATATTTTCATCATATCACTGTAGCATAATATATAATTTAGTAAAGTAGTGTGAACCATACGATAGCAGTCTAACACCTAAC
>NW_021253742.1:0-396 GCF_002162155.2 Triticum dicoccoides
CATTGAAAAAGTTTTTAGTAAACCCTAGTTGGTTTCAGAGGGGGCTGGGGGTTCTGTCATCCCCATTTCAGGTTTCTGATGAAAGAATAGACATGATGCAACACTCTAATGCATGAACTAGCTAGGGTGTGACAGAGCTATTAAATCGCAAGTTTTGGCCAACTTCGTCGCAGAATGGACGGAGGCCGAGCTCCCTAAAGAGTACGGCGCATATTCAAACTAGATCATGCATTTCGACGGCTCCAAAATGTTGGCCGGACTAGGGGCTGGCATCGTCTTGACGTCCCCCACAGGAGACACAGTTCAATATGTGCTCCAGATCATGTACACGGACTCCAACAATGCAGCCGAATATGAGGCCCTCCTACATGGTCTCTGGATGGCAGTATCCATGGG
>NW_021253743.1:0-7426 GCF_002162155.2 Triticum dicoccoides
CAGTCAAAGAAGGAGTTTTTGCCTGAGTTGTAAGGTATGAAGTTAAGAGTTAAAGCTCGACCATGGCAGAAGAGAGAGAAAGGACGAAGGTCGTCCCCTATGCTTCAGACGTAGGCTCTATAGTATGCTATGCTGTGTACCGCACCGGAAGTGTGCCTTGCCATGAGTCAGTCAAGGGGTACAAGAATGATCCAGGAATGGATCATTGGACATCGGTCAAAATTGTTCTTGGAGTAAATAAGGACATGTTTCTCGATTATGGAGGTGATAAAGAGTTCGGTGTAAAGGGTTACGTCGATGCAAGCTTTAACACCTATCCGAGTGACTCTGAGTAGCAAACCGGATACGTATAGTGGAGCAACCATTTGGAATAGCTCCAAGTGGAGTGTGGAAGCAGCATTTACAATATGACCTAGAGATTTGCAAAGTACATATGGATCTGAATGTTGCAGACACGTTGACTAAAACCTCTCTTACAAGCAAAACATGATCAAACCCCAGAACTCATTGAGTCTTAATCACATGATGATGTGAACTGGTTTAGTGACACTAGTAAACTCTTTGGATGTTAGTCACATGGCGATGTGACCTGTGTGTGTTAATCACATGGCGATGTGAACTAGATTATTGACTCTAGTGCAAGTGGGAGACTGTTGGAAATATGCCCTAGAGGCAATAATAAATTAGTTATTATTATTATATTTCCTTGTTCATGATAATCATTTATTACCCATGCTATAATTGTATTGATAGGAAACTCAGATACATGTGTGGGCACATAGACAACACCATGTCCCTAGTAAGCCTCTAGTTGACTAGCTCGTTAATCAACAGATGGTTACGGTTTCCTGACCATGGACATTGGATGTCGTTGATAACGGGATCACATCATTAGAAGAATGATGTGATGGACAAGACCCAATCCTAAGCCTAAGCACAAAGATCGTAGTTCGTATGCTAAAGCTTTTCTAATGTCAAGTATCTTTTCCTTAGACCATGAGATTGTGCAACTCCCGGATACCGTAGGAATGCTTTGGGTGTACCAAACATCACAACGTAACTGGGTGGCTATAAAGGTGCACTACAGGTATCTCCGAAAGTGTCTGTTGGGTTGGCACGAATTGAGACTGGGATTTGTCACTCCGTGTAAACGGAGAGGTATCTCTGGGCCCACTCGGTAGGACATCATCATAATGTGCACAATGTGACCAAGGGGTTGATCACGGGATGATGTGTTACGGAACGAGTAAAGAGACTTGTCGGTAACAAGATTGAACAAGGTATCGGTATACCGACGATCAAATCTCGGGCAAGTACAATACCGCTAGACAAAGGGAATTGTATACAGGATCGATTGAGTCCTTGACATCGTGGTTCATCCGATGACATCGTCGTGGAACATGTGGGAGCCAACATGGGTATCCAGATCCCGCTGTTGGTTATTAACCGGAGAACATCTCGGTCATGTCTGCATGGTTCCCGAACCCGTAGGGTCTACACACTTAAGGTTCGATGATGCTAGGGTTATAAAGGAAGTTTGTATGTGGTTACCGAATGTTGTTCGGAGTCCCGGATGAGATCCCGGACGTCACGAGGAGTCCCGGAATGGTCCGGAGGTAAAGATTTATATATGGGAAGTCCTGTTTTGGTGACCGGAAAAGTTTTGGGTTTTATCGGTAACGTACCGGGACCACCGGGAGGGTCCCGGGGGTCCACCAAGTGGGGCCACCGGCCCCGGAGGGCTGCATGGTCCAAGTGTGGGAGGGGACCAGCCCCAGGTGGGCTGGTGCGCCCCCCCACAAGGGCCCAAGGCGCCTAGGGTTTGGGGAGGGGGTGCTTCCACCTAACTTGGGGGGCAAGTTTCCCCTCTCCCCCCCTTGGCCGCCACCCTTAGATGGGTTTGGGGCTGCCGCACCCCTTGGGGTGGAAACCCTAGAGGGGGCGCACCCCCCTCCCTCTCCCCTATATATAGTTGAGGTCTTGAGGGCTGCCAACACAGGAGTTTGACCTCTCCCTGGCGCAGCCCTACCTCTCTCCCTTCTCCTCTCCCGCGGTGCTTGGCGAAGCCCTGCAGGATTGCCACGCTCCTCCATCACCACCATGTCGTTGTGCTGCTGCTGGATGGACTCTTCCTCAACCTCTCCCTCTCTCCTTGCTGGATCAAGGCATGGGAGACGTCACTGGGCTGTACGTGTGTTGAACGCGGAGGTGCCGTCCATTCGGCACTAGGATCTCCGGTGATTTGGATCACGACAAGTACGACTCCTTCAACCCCGTTCTCTTGAATGCTTCCGCTTAGCGATCTACAAGGGTATGTAGATCCACTCTCCTTCCCCTCGTTGCTGGTTTCTCCATAGATAGGTCTTGGTGACACGTAGGAAAATTTTGAATTTCTGCTACGTTCCCCAACACAAAATGCGCTACTGCTACTAAATAGCAACAACATTGGTTAGCATGGGCCGCACTGCTGTTACATGGGCCGCAGGGCCAAAACGGACCAACAAAGCAGCGACGCCCGAGCTCGAGGCATCCAACGGGCCTGACGCAGCCGGCCCGATGCAGCCGGGGACGAGGGCGGCGAGGCACACCATTCGACCACCGTGCAGATGCTGCGGAGATGGGTGGCGATGGACGGCATGGATTAACAGGCGGGCCGGTGCACAAACGGTGGTTGTGATGGGCCGCCGCATCGCGCGAGGCCGCCAGGTTGGGGCGATGCAGGTGTCCGTTCGGAGTAGGGAGGCGACGGGCGGGCCGACGTGCAGGCGACTGAAAGTGTAACTAATCCCAGGGTGGTTTTGGTAATTCATAACAACATATAGCCCATTGAACGAATATCGATTCAAGTTAAATATTTCAAAAAGTTCAATACCTTGCATGGCATGGACTAGAAATGTGGACCTCTCAAAATGCTAAGGACAAAGATTGGCAAAATCTCAAGACTCTTCATTTTCGTTTTAGTGATCCAAGATCACATTGAGTCCATAGGAAAGTCAATACTATTAAAAGGGGATGAGGTGTTGCTTAATGGTCTACTTGCTCAAAGTGCTTAGCGATATTGCTCCAAAACCCTCAACCACTTTCTCATTTCCACATATGTCCAAAATCCAAAGTCAAACTCGGCCCCACCGATTTGATCTATCTGGCGCCATCGCGTTCAGTTGACATAGCCACTGCCAGAAAACCTAGACAATTCAGTCTCACCGATACGGATCTCAGTCTCACCGAGATGACATTACAAACTCTCTGTTTTCCTTCATAATGTTTTGGTCTCACCGAAATGAGCGATCGGTCCCACCGAGTTTGCATTGCAAACTCTCTGTTTCCCTTCGTAATATTTAGATCTCACCGAAATGAGCGATCGGTCCCATCGAGTTTGCCTGGCCAACTCTCTTTTTGCTCATTGTTGAAATCGGTCTCACCGAGTTCATGCAATCGGTCTCACCGAGATGAGGTTTTACCCTAGCCCTAGCACATCGGTCCCACCGAATTGATCATGTCGGTCCCACCGAGATTCATAACGTTCACATTTTGAACTAAATCGGTCTCACCGAGTTCATCTATAATTGTTGGTCAATGGTGTGCATGGAGCTCTAATCTATAATTGTTGGTGCTTCCGCCAAGGAGACCCTCTATCACCCATGTTATTCATATTTATCATGAAACAATTCTCTCCCTTCTGGAGAGAACGAGGTGAGTGATCAAAAGATTGCCTATGTTTATGGATGATCTTCCTGAAACCAAAGGAGATGGAGCCAAGAGCCTGCTGGTCAATGCTAGAGGTGTTTGGAGTGGCTTCTGGCCTACGGGTGAATGGACTAGGAGCACAACTATGCCTATTAGATGCTTGGAAGGTAAGATGGTGATGATCGGTAATCTGCTTGGTTGCTCAATTGGTTCGTTCAATCCTATGTAAATACTTGGGGCTGCCCTTATGCATCTGCAAGCCATCGAGTATCCAATTCCAGGGGCTCGTGGATCAGCTAGCGAGTTGTTTGCCAAACAGGAGGGTAGCAACGGTGCCAAAGAGTGGGATACTTCTTCTCATCTAGACTGTGTTATGTGTGATCCAAGTGTATTGATATGGAAATTCTAAATGAATGCTAATAAAGAAAATAAAGTCTGGTGACACTACTAGGGAAAACCCTAGTAGTAGTGCTGGTTTTGAGGTTAGCAGCAGCGCGGGTGGCCGCGCTACTAATAAGGCGCTACAGCTAACTCATAGTAGTAGCACGGCCCTTACCCGCGCTACTACTGTTGACGATATCAACAGCGCTTTTTATGAACGTGCTACTATTACCTAGCTATAGCGATTTCGCAGTCCCTCGCTACTGCTATATCTTTCCTCATTTTCCCCGTACCCCTTTCCCTTTCAGTTTTCCTTTCAGATACTAGATACTAGGTACTGCTAGTAGATATCAAATTCATAAACCATTACTGGGTAGTACTCCCTTCGTTCCAAATTACTCGTCATGGTTTTAGTTCAAACCACGACGAGTAATTTGGAACGAAGGGAGTACTAGATAACAATTTCATGCATAGTCAACATGCATCCTGAAGCAGTACAAGGTCATATCAACGGCGATCATCATATGTAGTTCTAGATGATATCGACGACGATCATCATATGTAGTTCTAGATGATATAGCCACACACACATATGTAGTTCTAGATGATATCGAAGACAATCATCATCCTCAAGCGTGGGCGGTTGGTGTTCCTGATAGTAATTAGGATGGCCTGTCCAACACGGAGATTCTTGCCATCGAGGAATTTCTTCCACCCAACCGAGTTTAAGTGTGTGCGACCGTCCGTGTCCACACGGTAAGTACAGGTTGTGATGGAGCCCTTTGCAGTAAGGCGTAGTCCAGCTGAGCCTTCTTCATCAGGCTCGATACCATAACTCACAGATATGCTCTTTGCCAATTTTTGAATAAGAAAAACATATCAATTAATAAATAGCCTCGCAAATAAGTACATATGGATTATCTAAACTATTAGTAGTTTCCTTAGATTCTACACTAATAAGCATGTGATCAAACTCTAGGCTAAAACATATCATCGACTAGATTCCACACAACATACCATATCATTGGACTGTACACTAAGTAATTCATCGGATAATTTGCATTTGTAAGTATAACATACCATATCATGTCAATCAACCATGGTATTTGTCAAGCGGGTCACGAATGGCACCCCGACAAAGTCAGCACGTGGCGGAATTATGTCCCACAGGTTGGACACCTCCTCCTCACTCAGCCTTGTTCTTTGAGCTACGATGGCTTCATGAAGTGGGTCATCATCATCTTCATCGAGTGGGTCCTCATTATCTTCATCATCTTCGTCATCTTCATCATCTTCCACCAGGTTGAGATAAATGACAGCCAACTTGGGTCTTTCTGCTCGGAAGGAGAAGCTGATCAACTCACCACCAGTAAGACGCATGCGAGCGACGAAACGGGCCCATCCATCTCCTCCAATCTGCGACATATTGCGTCCTTTCTCGACCTCCATAGTGTACGGCCCCCCAGGAGCCTCAAATGTCACAGTGTCTCCTGTCAGCTTGTTGAATTTCAACCTCACATTGCATGGGATGATCTGTGTAAAATAAGCAAAATGACACAATGCAGTAATGCCAACACTAAAAATAAAATAGTTATTACATTTCATCTAATTTCTTACCGCCGCATAACGAAAACTCGGCTGGAAGTAGATGCCGAACAGCTTGCAAGTTGCAAGGCTGCTGGCGCATCTTGACTTGCACAGTCGACATAGTGGTGGTGGTGGTGGCGCCATTTTTCCTAAAGATCTAGTAACATATTAGATGACAAGGTACCACCTACATTTTGCCAAAAAGTAACTTATTAGAAAAACAAAAACAACTACGTACCTATCCATGTACAGAAAAAATAACAATAAAATGGTGCATACTAAATCAACTAAATGAACTAGCCTACGAAATCAACTAAATCAAAATGTTCTAAATCAACTAAATAAACTAGCCTACTAAATCAACTAAATCAAAATGTTCTAAATCAACTAAATCAACTAGCCTACTAAATTAACTAAATCAAAATGTTCTAAATCAACTAAATCAACTAGCCTACTAAATCAACTAAATCAAAATGTTCTAAATCAACTAAATGAACTAGCCTACTAAATCAACTAAATGAAAATGTTCTAAATCAACTAAATGAACTAGCCTACTAAATCAACTAAATCAAAATGTTCTAAGTCAACTAAATCAACTAGCCTACTAAATCAACTAAATCATATCAACTAAATCAAAATGTTGCATATGAACTAGCCTACTAAATCAAAATGTAGCGGGCAGGAGGGAGAAGGAGGGGCGACTCGAGGAGGGAGAAGAGAGTAGGATGGAGGAGGAAGGCGGAGCGAGGAGGGGCCGGCCGGCAGCCAGTGGAGGGAGGACGAAGGAGGAAGGCGGAGCGAGGAGGGGCCGGCCAGCGGCGAGTGGAGAAGGAGGACGGAGAAGGAGGCCGGTACCGAGTCCAGCAAGGAGGAGGATGTGATGGCGGCGCAGACGGAGGAGGGGCGACGGGGGTGGACCGGCGCGGGGGATTGAGAGGGGATCCAGTGAGTGTGTGACTGTGAGAGGATCGGATAGAGGAGATGGGGGTGGGAGATGGAATGGCTTAGCAGTAGCGCGCTATAGAGAAAGACGCTACTGCTAAGCTACCCAGCAGCAGCGCCTTTCAGAATAAAGCGCTACTGCTATGTGTCAGCATGTAAAAATAGACTTTGTTCAATATATCAAAAATACATTGATCATCAACGATCTTTTTGTGTACAATCTGATTTGTCAATATGAGTCCTCACCGGTTTAAGAACAGGTGAAGACTCATATTGCAGCCACAAATTCTACACATAGAGTTCAATGAAGACCAAGTGCTTGTCAAAGTTTGATAAGTAACATATTTAAGGTGGTAGAAACTCTCTTCACGGAGCGAGGTGGGACTAAATTTTTGTAGTAAACTTAGCAGTAGCACTTATTGGCGAAATGCGCTGCTACTATGCTACGTAGCAGTAGCGCCCTTCGTTATAACGCGTTGCTGCTATAACTAGCCTCGCGGCGGCCTCGTGGGAATTATAGCAGTAGCGCGTCTTTGAGCGGGCGCGCTACTGCTATATTTGTTTCAGCGGCGAGTTACTCTTGAGCACGCTACTGCTAATTAGCAGCAGCGCCTTATTTTAAAGCGTGCTGCTGATAAGATTCTGTGTATAGGCTTTTCCTTAGTAGTGTGAGTAAATTCCCATCGAGAAGTTTATTACGTAGGAGAACGCTTGCTTGTTAATCAGAGAACGATTGCTTGTAGCAAGATGTACTTGATCCAGGATTGAATCCGATGAAAAGGGAAAATACAATTAAGAACAGTAAAACCGAACCTAAACCGAGCTCTCT
>NW_021253744.1:0-559 GCF_002162155.2 Triticum dicoccoides
CCCCCCCCCTCACGGACGCCGCCGCCGCCGGCACCTGGAGGGGGGAAACGGACGCGTCGGGTCTACACGGAGTGGATGTAGCTGTGGGCCTGGCCCGGATGTTGCTTCCCAGTGTCCCTCTGGGCCGACCTAACACAACCGGGTGGAGAGGTCCACTGGTCAAAGCCCGTCCGTGCAAAGTCAAAGGGCTAGATCCCGTGGTCAAACGTTACAGGGTTAGGCGGGACGGGGGCCCTGGGGGTGTAGCAATGCCACCGGAGCGTCGTACCGGGCCCTCATACATGCGGGGTGGTGTTGTGGCATGTCCGAAGAGGCGGCACGCGTCTCCGGGTTGTGGCCCCCCTCACGGACGACAATGAAACGGTAGTAGACGTTCTGCAGTAACGATGCAGCGTGAATATCATTAAATACTTGGAGCGCGATAAAATCATGAGTTTTTTACACAACGTGGGCACATGTGCTATAGGACTGATGGTATTTTTTCATAATTTTTTGTGATGGAGAAGTATTTGAACACTTCCCTCTACGCGGATTGCTCTTCGCACGTCTACGACTGTGG
>NW_021253745.1:0-953 GCF_002162155.2 Triticum dicoccoides
GTGGTCAACTGCGGCTGTCTGGGGTCAAACCTGACGTGTGGGGGCCACACGTCAGTGACAGGGGGGTTTAACAGGGTTAAATTAATCCTAATTAGGGATTAGTGGCGCTGGGGCCCACTGGTCAGTGTCAGGGGGTTAACTAACAGTGGTTAGCGCTAATCCTAATTAGCTACAGGGCTGGGCCCACCTGTCAGGGACTCAGGGGGGTCCTGCCATGGTCAAAGTGGGTCAAACCCACCGGCGACGTGACGCCGGCGAGGCCCGAGACGGCGGCGCGATGCGGGATCGCGCTACAGGGCACGGGCGAGGCCGTTCTTGGGCTCGTTGGAGAGCTCTTGCTCCCGCGCGTCGAACGGTGGTGGTGGCCGAGCCTGGGGTGGCCGGTACCGTCGACGGCGAGCTCGTGAGCGGCGGCCGGAGTTCGGGTGCGGTTGGAGTCGGCGTTGCAGGGGGTTTGGGGAGGCGTTGGTGCGTGCTGCGTGCTCCTAGTGAGGCGTGGAGCACGATAGTGTGCTCGGTTGGGCGCTACGGTGACCGTGGCCACGACGGCGACATCGCCGGCGGCGTGGAGCTCTCGGCCAAAGTGGGGCTAAGGCCTAGAGGTCGAAAGAGACCAGGGGAGAAGGGGGAAACGACTCGGGGGCTCACCGCGGTTGCAGTGGGCGTCGAAGCGGGCTCGGAGACGCGCTGGAGACGGCGAATTCGACGGTGATGATGGTCGGAGCCCGAAGAGGGGAACGGCGACGTGGCGGCGATGCAGGGCTTCCGGAGGCCCGTGAAGCGGTGGGGAGGAAGAGGGGGTTGTGGCGGAGCTTCTGAGCTAGTCGGGGGAGCGAGGGGTGGCCGGAGACGGCTGCTATGGCGAACGTCGGCGACGGTGGGGTTCGGCTGTGTGAGAGAGAGAGCGAGGGAGAGGAGGGAAGAGCCGAGGGCGAGTGAGAGAGAGCAGGGGG
>NW_021253746.1:0-416 GCF_002162155.2 Triticum dicoccoides
ATATGGTATTAGCATCAACCTCCTTCCGTTGCACAATATCATAACAGTTCAGGTATTGTAAGGCCAATGGCTCGTCTCCTAGTCAGGTATCCTACCAGAATCTCATAATACGACCATCACCCACTATAAAACCGCCTCTACTAAAAAAATACAGTCTATACATTCATCAAGACCTTCCAAAATGGTGAGTTCAACATCTGTGCCGTTACTCAAGATGATGTCTTGGAGTGGAGGTATTTATTGTGTAGCAACTCTTGCCACACCCCCTCCTTCACTGTAAGTAACATATATAGCCATTTGCTAAGAACACCCCCTTGGTCTTTTGTCCTAGAAAGAATATCCCAGTTCTCCAAGCGATATTTCCTTCTATATTCATTGCACTGCCGGAAGAATTTGGATTAGTAGTAATCCAGGCT
>NW_021253747.1:0-1623 GCF_002162155.2 Triticum dicoccoides
CCCCCTCCCTCTCGGCCGCCTGTCTCCCCCACCGGCTGGCGCAGCTCCTCGCGTCGCCTTCCTCTCCTCTTCATGCGCGGCGGCGTCTCGTCATCCCCAGCCACCGCCCATCCCCAGCCCCCACCCTAGCCTCCCCAATCCCCTCCTCCCGCACGAACCCTAGCAGAGAGAGAAGATGAGAGGGAGAGAGAGAAGGAAGGAGAGGGGAGGAGGGAGAAAGAGAGAGGAAAGAGGGGAGGGAGGTGTGGCGGCCGGCGTCAGCCTGCGCCGGCGAGGTCGGGCGCGACCTGGCGGTTGGCGGCGGCTCGATCCGTTCCTGGATCGGGAGCTGCGAGGAGGCTGGGGCTCGGGCGCGATGCACGGGAGGCTGCACCCCGCCTCCATCTCCACGCGTGCAGCGGCGACCCCGGGAGGAGCTCGAGCCGCAGCGGTGGTCCATCGTGCCGGCGTCGGTAGGAGGAGCGTGGGCCGCAGAGACGGCCGGCTCCGTCCGGCTTTTGCGCTGCCGTCCATCCACCCGAGCGATCAGTCCGCGCGTCCTCGCCTCCGTCCTCTCACGCACGCCCTCGTGTCCGGATATTTGGTAATTTCTTTTCTGAGCATAAATAGATATTGTGCCCCCACCTGTTTGTTGTTTTGCCCAGCTAAAAGGTGGATCAAATATGAAAGACGTGAGCGTTCAATAGTGTGAAAAACAAGCCCTGGTCTTGTCGAAGTTCCATTGAATTTCTGTGATACTAATGCTCATATTTCGCAATTTGCTCTCCACAGCTTTCAGTCACGGATTCTTGAGGAAAACAGGTAATGCATTTTGTTTGTGTCAGCTATACTGAATCTGCAAAGCCTTTTTTGTCTGCAGAGAAATTCACGCTCTGCATTAGTTAACAGATGCTGATTTTGATCTTAACAATTGCAGGAAAACAGGTAATATATATATGATTAGTGTTTGGGTGACCGTTGATTCCTACACCGAGTTGTGTTGCTGTACAAATAGCCTCTCTTTTTGATGGTGACAGGGTGTCCCTTCCAGGTTAGCTGCAACCTTTTTCCCCATCATTCCCCATATTTCTTTCCATAACCTACTTACTGAGTTGTAGGTTCATCGGACCTGTTGCATAAGGCAGAACAAGAATAAGAACATTTGTCAGTTTTTTCATGTGCAGGTTCAGCAGCAGGCAATGCTCAGGACAGAGTTGGGTGCACATCATATATATACATATGTTGTCGCATCTTAATAAACGGAGATGAGCAGAAGCAGAGATGAGATATCTATCCGACTGTCATCCTTCCCAAACTTGGGTCTGTCATCTCTGTGAGCGTCCACTTCCGCTTCCTTAGTTGGTTGTCGCTTCTTTGTACACTGCTGTAGTTTAGAGATCATAATATATTTTCCATGGATATAATTGAATATGACACTCAGTTTGCTATATAATTTGTTCAGTTCTCTCTCATAGCGATTCATACATAATATTATGCATAATGGTCCCATTTTAAGTAGAATATAACCACTGGATTATTCAAACTTTGCTCGTGTTTCTCAGGGCACCATAACTCTAATCCGACATGAGCAGTGCAACCACGGCAGTGGGCAGTGGAATCACAAGATAGAGATAGACACAAGTA
>NW_021253748.1:0-399 GCF_002162155.2 Triticum dicoccoides
CGAGGGTGTGAGATTGCTGAGTCCCCGTGGCTCACAGATATTTCCAAAACCAGCTTGCAGGTGCCGATGAGTCCGTGCAGATGACGCAACCAAGTTCAAGGAGGAGCTCGATGAAGATCTTGTCCTTTGTGTTGTTTCGTTGTAGTTGATCAGTAGTGGAGCCAAGTTGGGGTCGATCGGGGACCTTTTGTCGCATTTGGGGTTCTTCTTTTATTTTGGCTCCGTAGTCGGGCCTTGATTGTATCTGATTGATGTAATGCTTTATTCATGTAATTGGGTGAAGTGGCGATTGTAAGCCAACTATGTATCTTTTTCCCTTATTATATTACATTGGTTGTGTGAAGATTACCTCACTTGCGACATATGCCTTCAATGCGATTATGCCTCTAAGTTGTGCCT
>NW_021253749.1:0-1343 GCF_002162155.2 Triticum dicoccoides
ATCTATTTATTATAACATTCCAAAATTTAGAATTTTGGGATGTTACATGTATCCATGAGATCCCATCTTGGAGCCTGTTCCGGAGCTCCGCTGGAGGGGTATCCATCATGGAGGGCTTCTACATCAACACCATAGCCCCTCCGATGAAGTGTGAATAGTTCACCTCAGACCTACGGGTCCATAGTTAGTAGCTAGATGGCTTCTTCTCTCTTTTTGGATTTCAATACAATGTTCTCCCCCTCTCTTGTGGAGATCTATTCGATGTAATCTTGTTTTTGCCGTTCGTTTGTTGAGACCGATGAATTGTGGGTTTATGATCAAGTCTATCTTTGAACAATACTTGAATCTTCTCTGAATTCTTTTATGTATGATTGGTTATCATTGCAAGTCTCTTCGAATTATCAGTTTGGTTTGGCCTACTAGATTGATCTTTCTTGCAATGGGAGAAGTGCTTAGATTTGGGTTCAATCTTGCGGTGTCCTTTCCCAGTGATAGTAGGGGCAGCAAGGCACGTATTGTATTGTTGCCATCGAGGATAACAAGATGGGGTTTTCATCATATTGCATGAGTTTATCCCTCTACATCATGTCATCTTGCTTAAGGCGTTACTCTGTTTTCATTAACTTAATACTCTAGATGCATGCTGGATAGCGGCGATGAGTGGAGTAATAGTAGTAGATGCAAGCAGGAGTCGGTCTACTTGTCTCAGATGTGATGCCTATATACATGATCATACCTAGATATTCTCATAACTATGCTCAATTCTGTCAATTGCTCAACAGTAATTTGTTCAACCATCGTAGAATACTTATGATCTCGAGAGAAGCCACTAGTGAAACCTATGGCTCCCGGGTCTATCTTCATCATATTAATATCCCAATACTTAGTTATTTCCTTTTGCTTTTACTTTGCTTTTATTTTACTTTGTCTTTATCACAAAAATACCAAAAATATTATCTTACCATATCTATCAGATCTCACTCTCTTAAGTGGCCGTGTAGGGATTGACAACCCCTTATTGCGTTGGTCGCGAGGATTTATTTGTTTTGTGCAGGTGCGAGGGACTCGCGCGTAGCCTCCTACTGGATTATTACCTTGGTTCTAAAAACTGAGGGAAATACCTACGCTACTTTGCTGCGTCATCCCTTCCTCTTCAGGGAAGACCAACGCACTGCTCAAGAGGTAGCAAAAAGGATTTTTGGCGCCGTTGCCGGGGAGGTCTATGCAAAAGTCAATATACTAAGTACCCATCACATACCCTTATCTCCCGCATTACATTATTTGCCATTTGCCTCTCGTTTTCCTCTCCCCCACTTCACCCTTGCCGTTTTATTTGCCCCCCC
>NW_021253750.1:0-816 GCF_002162155.2 Triticum dicoccoides
ACTTAGTTTTCTCTAGGAAAATATCAAAAACATAGGGGAGCTACAACGCGAGCTATTGTCCTACAACATAATTTGCAAATACTATCAGGACTAAGTTCGTAATAAGTTGAAGTTCAATTAATCATATTACTTAAGAACTCCCACTTAGATAGACATCCCTCAAGTCATCTAAATGATATGTGATCAAAATCAACTAAACCATGTCCGATCATCACGTGATATGGAGTAGTCATCAATGGTGAACATCTCTATGTTGATCGTATCCACTGTATGATTCACGTTCGACCTTTTGGTCTCCAGTGTTCTGAGGCCATATCTGTATATGCTAGGCTCGTCAAGTTTAACCCGATTATTCTGCATGTGCAAAACTGGCTTGTACCCATTGTATTTGAACATAGAGCTTATCACACCCGATCATCACGTGGTGTCTCAGCACGAAGAACGTTCGCAACGGTGCATACTCGGGGAGAACACTTATACCTTGAAATTTTAGTAAGGGATCATCTTATAATGCTACCGCCGTACTAAGCGAAATAAGATGCACAAAGATAAACATCACATGCACTCAAAATATGTCACATGATATGGCCATCATCATCTTGTGCTTTACATCTCCATCACCAAAGCAACGTCATGATCTCCATCATCACTGGCTTGACACCTTGATCTCCATCATCACTGGCTTGATACCTTGGTCTCCATCATAGCGTCGTGGTCGTCTTGCCAACTATTGCTTCTACGACTATTGCTACCACTTAGTGATAAAGTAAAGTAATTACATGGCGTATGTATTTCATATAATAAAGTGACAACCAT
>NW_021253751.1:0-2114 GCF_002162155.2 Triticum dicoccoides
GGCATTGATGAGGGCAGCAAGGCAGTCCATCACAATGACAAAAAGCAGCGGGGACATAGGGTCTCCCTGCCGAAGGCCCTGCTGATGGTAAATTGAGTCTGTGAGGGCGCCATTGACAAGCACCTTGGACGTGGCAGTAGACAGCATGACAGAGATCCAGTCACGAAACTTGGTGCCGAACCCCTTGGCCTCTAGAACCTGCAGCAAGAACTCCCAAGAGACCGAATCGAAGGCCTTTTCAATATCCAGCTTCAACATCACCGCCGGTGTCTTTGATTGTTTGAACATCTTGGCGAGGCAATGAACGTATTTGAAATTGTCATGAATTGTGCGGCCCTTAATGAAGGCACTTTGGCAAGGTTGGACAAGATCGTTCATCCGACATCTTAACCTTGAGGCAAGGATTTTCATGAAAAGTTTGCTGATGAAGTTGATCAAACTGATCGGTCGAAAATCTCTGGGTGTTGACGCTTCAGGGTTCTTTGGGAGAAGCACGATAGTTGCTGAATTGAGCAGATGAAGCTTTCTGGCATTCAGGTTCTCGATCTCTCTGATGGCTGCCATGATATCAAACTTGATCGTGTCCCAACAACTCTGGAAGAAGAGTGCAGAGTAACCGTCAGGGCCCGGAGCCTTGCTCGGGTCAAGGTCGAACAACACAGCCTTGACTTCATCCTCTAAAATAGGTCTCTCAAGCTCTGAGAGCTCTACTGCAGGCAACTCAATATTCTGCAGGTTCAGCGTGCTAGTTCTGACACGCCGGCGCCCAAGAAGTTGCGAGAAGAAATCAAACATTGCCTGTTCCTTTCCAACTTGGCTGGTAACGGGCACACCATCGACCATGAGGCGGTGGATAAAGCTCTTTCTTCTCCTAGCAGTCGCTTTTGCCTGAAAGAATCTCGTACTTGCGTGCCCCTCTCGAACCTGAGTGATCCTGGAACGTTGCCTCCACATAGAGCGTTGCAGCGCAGCGATCCCGAGACAATTAACCTTGAGCATCGCCCTGAATTGTCTCTCATCGGCCGAGAGCATGCGCTTATCCATGGCCTGGTCCAGCATAAAAATCAGCTCGCTAGAGACCGCCGCTCTTAACCGCAGATCGCCAACCATACATGAGTTCCATTTACGAAGAGCTCGGCCAGTGGAAATAAGCTTTGAGTGCAACCTGGAGCAGGCGTCATTGCAGTTGGGATTCTGCTGCCAAGCCTCAGAAACAGTCTGATGGAACCCCTCCAAGCGGACCCAGTGGTTCTCGAATCTGAATCTTCGGAATGGCTTGAAGTCAGCATCACACGAAAGTAGCAGGGGGCAGTGGTCAGACATCTCGGAAGAAAGAGCTTGGAGCAGACAACTAGGAAACAGAGCATCCCATTCCTCATTAAAAAGAACCCTATCCAGCTTGACCATGGTCGCATTTTCCTGCTCGTTACTCCATGTATAGCGTCGTCCGTGCAGGTACAGATCACGAAGTTGCAGCTCATTGATGAAGCTTCTGAAAGCAGCCAATAACCTCCTGTTGATGTTAAGGTTATTCTTATCCGTGGCTCTAGCAATCAAATTGAAATCCCCTGCTAAAATGCATGGAGCGCCGACAGGCAAACCACCGGACACAACCTGTTTGAGATCATCAAGCAACACTAACTTGGCCTGATCGTCTTGCGGACCATAAACATTGATCAGTTTGAATTTCGATCCTGACTGAATAAAAACGCCTTCAGCAGCAATGAAACTAGCAGAAATGATCGGATTGCAGAAATCGACCATTGCATTGTCCCAAGCTAGAATCAGCCCTCCTCTAGTACCGACTGAAGGTGCGAAGATGAAATCAGAGAAACGGCTCCCACAAAACTGCTGTACGATACCCAAATCAACGAATTCTAACTTTGACTCTTGCAAACAGAGAACGGAAACATTGTTGTTGAAGATAACAGAGCGAACGACAGCACGGCGAGCAGGGTTATTCAGCCCGCGCACATTCCAGACGAGGAAGTTGCAATCCATGCTAAAACAAAATCGACACGCACAAAGGGCAGGCGACGGCTAAGCCATGCCTGCGGCCTTCTTCCCCTGCTTCTTGCCCGCCTTGGCAAGCGCGGACAAAGCAGTGATCTGCT
>NW_021253752.1:0-775 GCF_002162155.2 Triticum dicoccoides
ATTTTATTCTATATAACATCGAGGACTTCATTGTGTTAGGATTTTCTGGCGTTACTATATTTTTAGGAGGCCATCTGTACTATAGCAAATATCTTGTTATGTGAATACTATTAGGAAGATGTAGTTTTAGATAGAGAAATTATGGTTAAAAACAATGACACTGTATGGATCTTGAATTTTTGGATGATCTTTCTAATGGAATAAGTTCCTTAATAAATTAAGTAAAAATAATGTATCCCCATTGATAGGATAGGAGACATGAATTGTTAAAACTTTACATGTACCTTTTCATCAAGTCTTCTCATCTACTCTCTCCAATCAAACATACTCGATGTGCATTCGGTAGTTATATTTGGACATAGACATGGACCCCAAAATACAACATTGAATATTGTTTTTATATGAATGATAAGTTAGCAAGATATATTTTCTACACAAATTTAATTATATATGTCAGCTTGCTTCATTAATTTATTTATTTTCAATATCAAAGTGAAAAGGTACACCACAAGATTTTTGAAACATCTTCCATTAATATTTGTAGTTTATTTTCCACTAATCCTGATCACTTTGTGCGTGTTACGGTCAACTCTCCCATCATAGCATTTCACACT
This sequence comes from Triticum dicoccoides, assembly GCF_002162155.2. Taxonomy (NCBI): domain Eukaryota; kingdom Viridiplantae; phylum Streptophyta; class Magnoliopsida; order Poales; family Poaceae; genus Triticum; species Triticum dicoccoides. Next base: position 615 of record NW_021253752.1, read on the forward strand.
CCAATTCGCATGTATTTTTCATGTCATGTGACACTGAGGCTTGAACAAAGTTCTAGAACCAGTCACTAATTGTAGCATGTCTTTTAACACATGTAACCTTACTCCCATGACAACACAAAATTAATTCAATCTGTCAACACTCTTTAGTAGCACCGGTCGTC
>NW_021253753.1:0-972 GCF_002162155.2 Triticum dicoccoides
CCGCCCCCCACCTCCTCCTCCGCCCCATCATCTCCATCCTCCACCTCCACGGCTCCAGCCCCCGGCTGGGCCTCCAGCTGCACGCGCTGTCCCTCTCCCTCGGCCTGTCCCGGGACCCGCTCCTCCTCCGCCGCCTCGTCTCCCTCTACTGCTCCCACCCCTCCCTGCTGCCGGACGCCGCCTCCCTCGCCGCCGGCTCCGCCTGCCCCGTCCCCTACAACATCCTCATGTCCTCATGCCTCGGCCACGGCCTCCCGCGCCAGGCCCTCGCCGCCTACCAGCAAATGCTCAGCAGCGCCGCGGTCACTCCGGACGCCTTCACCTACCCTTCCGTCCTCCGCGCCTGCGCCGAGGCCCGGGACCTCGCGATGGGCCGGGCGGTGCACACGCACGCCGCGGCCGCCGGGATGGACGGCCACTTGTTCTTCCAGAACGCGCTGGTGTCCATGTACGCCAAGTGCGGGGACCTGGTTGCTGCACGCAGGGTGTTCGACGGAATGGGGCACAAGGATGTCGTGTCATGGAACTCGATGATCTCAGCGTATGCCACGGCTGGGCAATGGGAAGGGGCGGTGGAGCTGTTTCAGAAGATGCGAGCCGAGGAGGCAGAGGTGAACTCGGTCACGTGGAACACGATCGCTGGGGTGTACGTCAAGATACGCGACCATAAGGCAGCGGTTGGGCTGATCCGGGAGATGGTAAGGGGTGGAGCAGAGGTGGATTTCGTGACAGTGGTGATTGGGCTGAACGCGTGCTCGCGGGTTGGCTGGCTGAGGCTCGGGAAGGAGATCCATGGTTTGGCAGTACGCATGTGCTGTCACGGGGAACAGAGTGTAAGCAATGCGTTGATCACCATGTATGCCAGGTGCAAAGATATGGATTGCGCTCACAGGCTGTTTACAATGCTGGGGTGCCCTGGTGTGGTGACATGGAATACGATGATAGCTAGTTTTGCATTGTCAGATGGGGCAG
>NW_021253754.1:0-677 GCF_002162155.2 Triticum dicoccoides
AATCCCGAGCAAATCAACAAGTTTGATTGGCTAGGAAGAGAGATCGGGCGAAAATGGAGCTTGGAGCAACAATGGAGCTTAGGGATAGAAGAGGTGGTCAACAAGAGGAAGAAGACACCACTTATATAGTGGAGAGACAAATCCAACCGTTATCCACTTACTCAGCCCGCGACCTGCGGTACTACCGCTCCAGACAAGCGGTACTACCGCAGGGGCTCACGGTACTACCGCGGTGGGCTGCGGTACTACCGCTGCAGCGGCAGGGGCTAGTCCAGGCCAGAGCCGCCAAGGCTGAGAGCGGTACTGCCGCTCCCCCTTGCGGTACTATGGCAAGGTCAGGATGGACTAGGCTAGGAAGGGCACGGATGAATAAAAATACACCCGTGACTACTTCCGCTAAAAAACAAACAGTGCAAAAGTCCGACACGGTACTACCGCGCCTGGCTTGCGGTACTACCGCAGGGAGCGGATGTAAAAAATTACATCCGCCCCTACTTCCGCTCGTGCTACTGAACCGGACCAGGACTCACGGTACTACCGCGCACCTGGGGCGGTACTACCGCGTAGGGCACGGATGTAAAAAGTTACATCCGCCCCTACAGCCGCAGGGGAGACTGAACCTGGCCTGAGTTCACGATACTATAGCTCCACAGGAGCGGTACTACCATGTGCGCCTA
>NW_021253755.1:0-1014 GCF_002162155.2 Triticum dicoccoides
GGGCCAGTGCTCCTCTGAGTGTTGGTCCACCTGTCAGCTACCGGTGGCTACCAGGGGCAACTCTGGGCTGGCCTACCCGTACCTAAGACAATCTGAGTGTGCCCTGAGAAAGAGATATGTGCAGCTCCTATCGGGATTTGTCGGCACATTCGGGCGGTGTTGCTGGTCTTGTTTTAACCTGTCGAAGTGTCTTGAGTTACCGAGATACCGAGTCTGATCGGAACGTCTTGGGAGGACGTCTATTCCTTCGTTGACCGTGAGAGCTTGTCATGGGCTAAGTTGGGACTCCCCTGCAGGGATTGATCTTTCGAAAGCCGTGCCCGCGGTTATGGGCAGATGGGAATTTGTTAATGTCCGGTTGTAGATTACTTGAACTAAACTCAATTAAAATGAAACAACCGTGTGTGTTACCGTGATGGCCCCTTCTCGGCGGAGTCCGGGAAGTGGACACGGTGTTGGAGTTATGCTTGCGCAGGATGTTCCTTTAGCTTCTCGCTCGTGCTTCGCCTTCTCTTCTCGCTCTCTTTTGCGTATAAGTTAGCCACCACATATGCTAGTCTCTTGCTGCAGCTCCACATATATTTGCCTTATCCATTCCTATGAGCTCAAATAGTTTTGATCGCGTGGGTGTGAGATTGTTGAGTCCCTGTGGCTCACAGATACTACAACTCCAGATGCAGGTCCAGGTGTTTCCGCTCCAGTTGACGATTACGAGCTCAAGTGGGAGTTCGACGAGGACTCTCAGCGATACTATGTGTCTTTTCCGGATGATCAGTAGTGGTGCCTAGTTGGGGTTATCGATTCAGGACCGTGTCGCACGTTGGGTTCTTTTCTATTTTGGCGCCGTAGTCGGGCCATGAGTGTTTGTTTGATGGATGTTATTTATGTACTCTGATGTGACGTGGCGAGTGTAAGCCAACTATGTTATCTCCCCCTTTTATTATATATTACATGGGATGTTGTAATGATTGCCTGACTTGCGACATTGCTTTCAATGCGGTTATGCCTCTAAGT
>NW_021253756.1:0-510 GCF_002162155.2 Triticum dicoccoides
CTGAAACTTAGCATGCCAAATTTATTTGTACAAAATCTAGGAATTTTGCCATGTTATTAATTGCCATCATTTTAGAAAACATAGGGAAGTGAATTTTTCATCACTTGAAAAGCATAACAGAAATTTTTGGAGTTGCCTTGGTCCACTATTTAGTTTTGCCAGCAAAGTCTTTTTTTTTTGCCATGGTGTAATAATAGTAGGGGTGGTTCAAGAATTGCCGTGCGTTTTAGAGAATTGTTTTTCATAAATTGCCATGTGAACATTACAAAAAATATGAATGTGTGCTCTTGTATGGAAATAGCAAAAATAATTCTGAAATTTTCCAGGTGAGTATTAGAAAAGTTGTGGACAGTCAATCTAGCTGCATGGACGAAGTAATTAGCTAGCTCTGCACACAGGAATAAGTATACCGGTGTATGTGTGTGTCTCAATCGCATGGCAAGCCTATTAGTCTGATGAGAAGTCTGATATATGTGACGGACGTCGTCGCTGCATCCAGCAAACTCGGCC